>NW_007245950.1:19174-31683 GCF_000164805.1 Carlito syrichta
TCACTCACCTCGGCCTCCCAAAGCGCAGGATTACAGGCTGAGCCACCGAGCCCAGCCTTAACTGATGTTTTCTAAAACAAGTTATGGGCCAGGCTTGGTGGCTTAGCCTGTAATCCTGCGCTTTGGGAGGCCGAGGTGAGTGAATTGCCTAAGCCTGCAGGTTCAAGACCTGCTTAGGCAATTTGGCAAGACCTCATCTCTACAATAAATCAAAAAAATTAGCCAGGCGTGGTAGCACACTCCTGTAGTTCCGGCTACTCAGAAGGCTGAGGCAGAAGGATCCCTGGAGCCCAACGGGTCGAGGCTGCGGTGGCCGGGAGCATGCCCACTGCACTCCAGTCTGGGTGACAGAGTGAGACTCCAACTCAAGAAAAAAGAAAACATCAGTTAAAACCAAAGTGAAGAAACCTGTCACAAATAATTAGGTTCTGCATTAGTCTTACTGCATCTGTACACTATTAGCCATCCTTGTCTGTACTTCCCGATAAGATGAGAACGCTGATAATACTGAGGTCTCCGTCTTGTTTGCAAAACTTGTTCACATCCATAATCAGATCTGATCTTTATCCCCACAATACCCCATGATGGAGGAAGCGGGGAGAGGAGGGTTACTCTCATTATTAGGACACTGGGGCCAAGAGATTGAGCCTTGTTACTCAAATTGTGGTCCAAAGACCACAGCACTGGTTGCACCTGTGAGCTGGTTAGAAATGCAGGCTTAGGGCCCACCCAAAACACCTGAAATAGAATCTGTACTTCAGCAACATTCAGATGGTGCATGTGTGTATGTCAGTTTGAGAAGCACTGCTCTGAGCCTTTACTGAGTCCATCTACAATGTAATGCATTTGATAGGAAGTTCTGTGTGCCTTTTTTTGGTCATCCTAAGTGCGTTGTTTCCTCCTGTAGGGAATTACATTGCTGTGGGAAACATGACCCCCGTTATTGAAGTGTGGGACCTTGATATAGTGGACTCCTTAGAGCCTGTCTTCACGCTTGGAAGTAAGCTTTCAAAAAAGAAGAAAAAGAAAGGAAAGAAGGTAAAGAAGTGAATAGATATTCAGACTCTAACGATACTGGGGAGCAGGAGTAAGAATATACACTTTTCCAGTCCATATTCTTGGGGAGACAGAACAGGCAGTTATGAAGTTATTGTAAGTTTTAATTTTGAAAAGCCTATTCCAGGGAAGACTTACTTCTGATTGTATAAAGCCTCCATTTTCATGTTATTCTTTCTTGCACAAAACTTGTTCAAAACTAGTGTATGATTACAGAGCTTTGGCCGGTTTCAAGAAGGAAAAGCCCTCGTATATTGGTGTGACTAGCTGCCTTGTATGAAGGACTCCCGGGTTATGATCCTCCTTCATATGATAGCTATTTACACTAATACACTAGTTTTCAACTTTAAAAAAGTTCCTAGTTTACCTTTAGTGTGTTGAATTCTTAAATATCCATGTAACTTTTTAAACTGTACGTTTTTAGGGGGTTGGGGGCAGTATTGGTATTTGTAGAGTTGTAGTACCTAGAAAAAGAACTACTAGAGCTGGGACTAGTGGCGCCTGCCTGTAGTCCCAGAGACTCAGGAGACTGAGACAGCAGGATTGCTTGAGTGTAGGAGTTTGAGACCTGGGCAACATAGCAAGACCTATCTGAGGAAGGAGGAAAAAAAACTACTAAGTTTCTTCCCTGTAAAGAATACCTATCATGAATATCTAAAGTAACAGGGAGACACGGTCAAGTCAGTTTTCATGATACCAAAATAGTTATCTTGAGATTTAAAACATCTTGAAGGCCAAATGCAGTGGCTTATGCCTGTAATCCTAGCACTTGGGGAGGCTGAGGCAAGAGGACTGTCTGAGCCCAGGAGTTGGAGATCAGCCTGGGCAACATGGTGAGACCTTGTCTCAACAATAAATTTAAAAATTAGCCAGGCATAGTGGTGCATACCTATAGTCTCAGCTACTTGGGAGGCTGAGGGCAGAAAGATTGCCTGAGCCCAGGACAGGAAGCAGAGGCTGCACTAGCAGTGACCGTGCCACCGTACTCCAGCCTGGTTGACAGAGTGAGACTCTGACTCAAAAAAAAAAAAAAAGAAAAAGAAAATCTTGCAAATGAACATATCAATTTTATGATGGGGGGCCTTCAATACCAAAAGTAATTAAAATAATTATTACAGAGTTCCTCAGCAGAAGGGCATACTGATGCTGTCCTTGACCTTTCATGGAATAAGCTAATCAGGTAAAAAGAAATAACGTTTGAATGAATGTAAACGTCGGTAACCATTGGGATCTCACCTTGCGCCTACACCTGTCTCACTGGGATCTCACCTCACACCTACACCTGTCGTCACTGTGCGTGTTGGGACCTATGTGTCTGCCTCACCTTTCTTTCCCACAGTGCACGCTGCTTGCGAGCAGGGCTCTGTGTATCTCTGTGTCCTCTGCACCCCTGGCCAGCTCATCGCCGTAGGCGCTCATCCATGTTTGGTGACCCTGTGCTCTCCTCTCCACCACACTGGTGTATGGTGCCAGTGATGCAGTGGGATTGTGTTTGTTCACCGAAGATATTTTCCTCTGTTTTCACATGTCATCCACATATTCTTACTCCTTTTTCTTTACATGATGGTGAAAGTATACATTATATTAAATTGGCCGCTTTAATAATTTATAAGTGGACAGTCAGGGGCTTGCAGTGCATGCACTCTGTTGTGCAGCCATCACCACCATCCAGCTCCAGAATGTTTTCGTCTTCCCAAAGTGCAGCTGCACCCTTTCACCAGTAGCTCCCCACCTCCCCCTGCCCCACCCCTGGCAGCCACCACTTCACTTTCTCTGAATTTGACTCCTCTGAATTTGTGACTGGCTTATTTCACTTAGCATGATCTCTTTAAGTTCATCCACGTAATATGTATCCGTTTCTTTCCTGTTCAAAGTGGAATACTGTTGTGTGGACACCCACCAGTGGACACACTTGGGTCACTTCCCCCTTTGGCTACTGCGAATAGTGTCTCTATGAACCTGGGCCTCCAAATAGGTGCACAAGTCCCTGCTTTCAGTTATTTCGGGTATGGAACCCAGAAGTGCTAATTTTTTGAGCAGCCACTGTACTGTTTTCCATAGTGGCTCACCATTTTATATTCCCACCATTTTATATGCACACAAGGATTCCAGTGTTTCCATATCCTCCCAACATGTATTATTTTCTGTTTTTTTGATAACCATCTAATGGGTGTGAAGTGTTATCTCTTTGTGGTTTTAATGGCCATTTCTTAATGGCTAGTGGTGTCGAGCATCTTTGTGCATATTGGCCATTTGTATAGCTTCTTGGGAGAAATGTCCGTTCTAGCCCTTTGCCCATTTAAAAAAAAATTTCATTTTTTTGAGTAAGAGTTTCGCTCTGTCACCTAGGCTGGAGTGCAGTGGCACAATCACAGCTCATCACAGCCTCAACCTCCTGGGCCCAGGCAGTCCTTCTGCCCCAGCCTCTCAAACAGATGTTTAACACCACACCTGGCTAATTATTTGATTTTTTTTTCTTAAGAGCCCAGGCTGGTCTCAAGTTCCTGGGCTCAAGAATCCACCTGCCTCAGCCTCCCAAAGTGCTGGGATTACAGGTGCAAGCCCCCACACCCAGCCCATTTTTTAATTGTGTTGTTCAATGTTGAAATGTTGGCGTTCTAATATATTCCACATACTAACCCCTTACCAAATATGTGATTTGCACTTATTTCCTCCCATTCTGTGGCTTGTGTTTTCACTTTTCTGATGGTATTTGCAGCACAGGTTTTTCATGTTGATGTTTAGTTTTATCTATTTATTTCTTTTCTTGTTTGTGCTTGTAGCTAAGAAACCATTGAAGCTAAGAAACCATTGCCTAACCCAAGATCATGGAGATTTTCATCTGTTTTGTTCTGATAGTTTTATAGTATTAGCTCTTACATTGAAGTCTGTGATATATTTTGAGGGTGTGTGTGTGTGTGTGTGTGTGTGTGTGTGGTGTGCAAGGTAGGAGTCCAGTTTCATCCTTTAGCATGGGGAAATTCAGTTGTCCCTGAACCATTTATTGAAGACTGTTCTTTTCTCTCTTGAACATATAAAATTGTCTTGGCATCCTTGTCAAAAGTTACTGACCATAAGCATAAGGGTTTATTTCTGGACTCTTAGTTCTATTCTGCTAATCTTTGTGTCATTATGCAGTACCACATTTCTGTGATTACTATAGCTTTTCAGTAAATTTTGAAATCAGGAAGTGTGAGCTTTCCAACTTTGCTCTTCTTTTTCAGTATTATCTTAGCTATTCTAGGTCTAATCTCCTACATTGTCATATGCATTTTAGGATCAGCTTGTAACCTTCTGCCAAAAAAAAAGGTCAGCTGCGATCTTGAAAGGGCTTGCTTGAATCAGTAGATCAGTCTGTAGCTCAATCTGTAGATGAAGTGTTTCCATCTTATCAACATAAAGTCTTTCAGTGCATGAACATGGATATCTTTCCACTTAGTTAGATACTCTTTATTTTGACAGTCTTTGGTAGTTTTTAGTTTGCAAGTCTTACATTTTTCTTGTTAAATTTTTTCTTAACTTTTGTTATTTTTCATGCAATTGTAAATGGAGTCCTTTTCTTCAATGTGATGCTCTCGATTTTTTAAAGAGTACCTGATTTGATTATTCTCTTTCTCAGAAATGTGTTGGCAAGCGCATCAGCTGATAGCACTGTGATTCTATGGGATATGTCCTTGGGGAAGCCAGCAGCCAGCCTCGCTGTGCACACAGACAAGGTATGATGATTCAGCAGATCACAGGGATTCTTAAAAATCTGGTACAAGTGCTGGTTTTAAAAAACTCCAAACATTTATGTATGGCTTCTTAAATGATTTTATCTGGCTTTCAAAATGCTTTCACATGTTATCTCATTGGATTTTCAGTTTTCAAGTGATAGGTATAATGCCCATCTTAGAGATGCAAAAATGGGTGCAGAAAGATACAGTGACTAGGCACCCAGTGCCCCATGACATGCTTATAGAGGGTCCTAAAAAGGATGGAGGTTTCAGTCACAGTGATATTTAAAGGTTCTAACAGGTCATTACTGCAGCGCTCCTCAGGGATCTAGTGTACTAATGCACATTTTAAGATTTCTGGAGCGTGTAGAGTTGTCAAGATATGTTTGACCACTTCCCTGTTTTCTTCTGAATGTCTTTTAACATTTGGGCCAGGAGCGGTGGTTCACACCTGTAATTCCAATACTTTGGGAGGCTGAGACTGGAGGATTACTTGAGCCCAGGAGTTCAAGACCAACCCAGGGAACACAGTGATACTCATCTCTACAAAAAATCAAAAACTTAGCTAGGCATGGTGGTACACACCTTAAGTCCCAGCTGCTCAGGAGGCTGAGGTGGAAGGATCTCCTGAGCCCAGGATGTCCAGGCTACAGTGAACCATGATTGTGTCACTGCACTTTGGCCTGAGCAGCAGAGTGAGACCCCCCCACTCAAAAAGAAAAATGAAACCAGCACATACATTTGAAGGCCCTAAGCATTCTGCCAAACACAGTTTGGGGAAAGCTGCATTGTCTTTAAGTGCCAGCCTTTATTTGGGAGTAAAGTTTGCTTTTTAGCTTCTCCAATACATTTGTGTTTCTCTAAGTACTGGATTTCAAAGGGATAAATTTATAGAAACAGTGTCAAATTGGTTCTCACCCCACGTTAGGTAATTTTACCAAAGGCAAATATAGATCTCTTCATTTGTGTTTCCTCCCACAGGTCCAGACACTGCAGTTTCATCCATTTGAAGCACAGACGCTGATTTCTGGATCATATGATAAGTAAGAAAGCATGTCAGGAATTCTTGCTGCTCTGTTTTTATCTTCTGGAACTCATTCAGAAAGTATCACTTGATATCCACAGAATGTATTACGGAGGCCACCTGCATGCGTAAATTGTTAGCACTATTTACTTTTCATTTGTAACTCGGGGTCCTTTCAGTCTGCAGGGGAACATGGTTCTGTCATAATAATGTAACTGGAGGAACTAGCAACTTCTTTGGTTTTTAGAGGGTGTACAACTTAGCTATCACTGTGAAATAAACCACACCAAAATTCAGTGGTTTAAAACAAACACTAATTTCTTATACCTCTGTGAGGTAAAGCTTATCTAGGCTGAATTCAGCTGGTAGCTCTGCCAATACTGGCATATTTAGACAGGGCCAGAGGCCTTGACTGTCCTCCTGGTGTTTTGCCTCCTGAGCCTATCCCACACGTGTGCTCATGGTGAGATCTGAAGCCCAAGCAGAGATACCAAGGCCTCCCGAGACTTGGGCTCAGAACTACACTTCTGGCTTGTTCTTTTTTTTAGAGTTGGAGTCTCACTCTGTCGCCTAGACTGCACCGCAGCCTCGACCTGCTGGGCTCTGGCAATCCTTCTGCCTCAGCCTTCCAAGTAGCTGGAACTACAAGCGCATGCTACCACGCCTGGCTAATTTTTTTCATTTATTGTAGAGATGAGTCTCGCCAAGTTGCCCAGGTGGGTCTCGAACCCACGGGCTCAGGCAATCTACTCACCTCAACCTCCCAAAGCGCGGGATTACAGGCTGCGCCACCAAACCAGGCTCTGTCTTGTTCTTTTGGTCAAAACAGGTCACATGGAGAGGGGAGATGTACTCTGCCTTTATGGGAAGCATTCCCATGTCACGTGACAGAGGGTCTGGACATAGGGACCAGGGAAGAATTGGGCCCCTGCAGTCCCCCACAGGGGTCCCCACTCATATCTGAGCTCCTTTTCACAGACTGGGCCTGAAGGGTGGAGAGTAGCTAGTGGAGGCTGAAACCAGTTTGTAGTCTTTATTTCGGTTTCTTCTCCTTTTGAAGAGTGATACGTTTGCATTTTTAAGTTGGGGTTCAAGCAAAGTTACAGAAGTGTAGGCCTCGGTTCCCCCAACGCAGTAGCCTGCTTGTGGAGAGTAGGAGTGGCTAAGACGTGAATTACCTGGACCAGGGCTCGGCCAGGGAAGGGGAAGTGAGGCATTGTCGCGAGCTTGTAGAAATGGGGAGGGTTCATCTTGTGAGTGGAAGATTTGACCTGGGGAGTCGGTCAAGACGTCTGTGCCATCAGAGCTACCTGGAGGGCACCTTTGAAGTGTTAGGACCAGAATCCACCAGTTAGTGGAACTCAGCTTATGTTTTTCTCCTTTATTTTAGTACCTTGAAACAGGCTTTAAATAATTGCATGTTGACTTTGCAATGATATTTTATTGCCATTTCATTAAGAATAAACTTAAAGCATAGGAAACCTGAACTCTTAAAATCCACCTTTGCCCGAATGTGTCCAGGTCAGTGGCTTTGTATGACTGCCGAAGTCCAGATGAAAGCCATCGAATGTGGCGGTTCAGTGGGCAGATCGAGAGAGTGACCTGGAATCATTTTTCACCTTGTCATTTTTTGGTAAGAGTGTGCATGTTACGGTTTCTGGGTTGCCAATGGCTTATTTTCATTAATTCCATTGTAGAGAGAATCTCTGAAGAACTTTTTCTGTATTAACAGTGTAAAGTGTTTGGGTTATGGGGTTGAAAATATGGCTCAATCACAAAAACTTAGTGAACATGTAAATGATTTTGCTAATTGCCAGCTGTTCCAGAGTGTGCCACGTTTTATTTTACTACTGATTTCGATCATTTTATTACACTGTGTTTGAAATATTAAACATAGTTTATATTATTTTTTGTCTTTTAAAAAGTTAAATCAAGTCGGGCTCGGTGGCTCAGCCTGTAATCCCGCGCCTTTGGGAGGCTGAGGTGAGCGGATTGCCTGAGCCCGTGGGTTCGAGACCCGCCTGGGCAGCGAGACCTCATCTCTACAATAAATCAAAAAAATCAGCTGGGCATGGTAGCGCATGCCTGTAATTCTGGCTACTTGGAAGGCTGAGGCGGAGGGATCGCCGGAGCCCAGCAGGTCGAGGCTGCCGTGGCCAGGAGCGGCCACTGCACTCTAGTCTGGGCGACAGAGTGAGATTCCAACTCAAAAAAAAAAAAAAGAAAAGTTAAATCAGTCCAAGATGATGTTATTTTATTTAAATTATCATAATTAAAAGGAATTCTAGTGATGAGAATGCTAGCCTTTTTAGTTAATAGCACTGTTTCCCAAATAGGAAAAAAAAGTATAAGACTTTTCTGTAAATACCTTTATTGTCTATAGGATGATGATTTTCTACATAACATCCAAAGATTCCACCGGCATTTCAATTCACAGAGAAATAAAATCCTGGCTTTCTGGAAGGGCAGATTAATTAAAGAAATCCATATGTTGCCCAATTTTCCTCACATAATTTATGTGAGGAAAATCCCAAAAGAGGAAAAGAGTTTTTTAAAAACAACTTTCCTAGCCGAGTTCGGTGGCTCAGCCTGTAATTCCGCGCCTTTGGTAGGTTGAGGTGAGTGGATTGCCTGAGCCCGTGGGTTCGAGACCCGTCTGGGCAGCAAGACCTCATCTCTACAATAAATCAAAAAAATCAGCCAGGCGTGGTAGCGCATGCATGTGATTCCGGCTACTTGGAAGGCTGAGGCGGAAGGATCGCCGGAGCCCAGCAGGTCGAGGCTGCGGTGGCCGGGAGCGGCCACTGCACTCCAGTCTGGGCGACAGAGTGAGACTCCAACTCAAAAATAAATAAATAAATAAATAAATAAATAAAAACAACTTTCCTGTTGGGCGTAGTGGCTTATACCTGTAATCCCAGCACTTTAGGAGGCTGAAGCGAGAGGATTGTCTGAGCCCAGGAGTTCAAGACTGCAGTAGCTGTGATTGTGCCACTGCACTCCAGCCTGGGTAACAGAGTGGAGACGCTGACTCAAACCAAGCAAAGCAGCTTTCCTAAAAGATATGGACAGTTGTCGTAAGGTTCCTGAAGTAATGATTCTGAGACACCTCGTCTCAGCTCTGGGTCCTGGGAGAGGTGCCTGCTGCTTCCAGCCCGGCTGCCTGAAGCCAGGTTCCATTTTACACTTACCAGGAAGTTCAGTTATATTTGAATGTTGTGTTGTACATTGGGTCTCGGCATTCAGGCACACACACTTCCCGAGGCTATGCGCTAACCAATGGTCGTAGGCACTAAAAGGGAGACAGGAAGTTGGGAGATGAAATGGCCCGCCGCCTCTTCAGTCCTCCCCCCCAGCCCAGAATTCACGACTGCCTCTGTTATCCGTTCAGTCCTTTTACCTTTTAATGGCCGTTGCCCTTGGCCTGTGTACAGGTTCAGGTCCCTCTCCCATCCTGACTGTCTCTCGACTCCTTCATGTCCTCTCCTGTTCTGGAAAGTGTAGCAGTCCACGCTGACCTGGACTTTTCAGTCCTTATCTGATTGAATTTCTCCATGGCCGTGCTGGCCATGTTGACTGGTGGTCACACCCTCTTCAGAAGCCCCATTCCCCTGGCTTCCCTGATACTCGTCCTCATCCCGGCTCCCTCTCCAACCCTCGTCTGCGGGCTCCTCCTCAGCCTGTGCCTCAAAGTAGCCGTGTTGTCAAGTGCTCAGCCCACTGCTTGTCTGACTTCACACTGGCAGGCGTGTCCCTCTGCTTCTGGCGATGACCATCAGCACTGTGCTCCCAGGCTCTCACCCTGCTCTGCACCGCTTACCCCAACTTCCTGCCCCGCTTACCCCAACTTCCTGCCCGTAGTCAGCTACCTATAGACGTGTCAGCTAAATCAGTCCATGTGGGTGCAAACTCAGCTCCTCCAAAGTACATTCTTCATGTGGATTTTTAATAAGCTCCACCAGGAAGTCAGATCTATATATGTGTATCTGATTTTCACTATGATTTATACTTTTTACCCATTGCTAAGTTTTGCTGTCATGTAGCATAATCTTGCCCATCTTTTACTCTTTCTAGGCCAGTACAGATGACGGCTTTGTATATAATTTGGATGCACGTTCAGATAAACCAGTTTTTACACTTAACGCACACAATGATGAAATCTCTGGTAAGCATAAATAATGTTTCTTTCATTTTTATTGACTTACAATGAAGTAAATCTTAGTTTCATTGTGAGTTTCTGAACTACTGTATCTTCTTGTAGGTCTTGATCTCAGCAGTCAGATCAAGGGCTGCCTTGTGACTGCTTCAGCAGACAAATATGTGAAGATCTGGGACATCTTAGGAGATAGGCCAAGTCTAGTTCATTCTAGGGACATGAAAATGGTAAGAATTTCCTGGGCATCTTTGTTTTATGTTTCTGATGTTGTCTCTTTCTAGGAATCATTGCATTAAAGAATATGGATAGGCTAGGCATGGTGACTCATGCCTGTAATCCCAGCACTTTGGGAGGCCAAGGCAAGAGGATTGCCTGAGCCCATGGGTTCAAGACCAGCCTGGGCAACTTGGCGAGACCTCATCTCTACAATAAACCAAAAGATTAGCCAGACATGATAGCACATGCCTATAGTTCCACCTACTGGAAAGCTGAGGCGGAAGGATCACCTGAGCCCAGCAAGTCGAGGCCGCAGTGGCCATGAGCATGCCACTGTACTCCAGCCTGAGCAACAGAGTGAGACTCCTACTCAAAAAAAAAAATAAAAAAAGGAATATGGATGTGTTGGGAAAGTTAGGTTTGTGTTTAGTCAAATTTGGTGGACTTTTTCTGACGTAAAATAGTTTTGGGGTAATTCAGTGACTTATTCCTTTTCCAAGTCACATGATTAACAGTTGCTTGGCCGGACTAAGAAGGATGAGGAGAGTGTTTTCTGGAACTCAGGGGAAGTGGCCACATTTTTGTTACCCTAAAACCAGGACCATTCCAGGAAGTCTTAAACCTTAAGGGCACAATAGCTATCAGGGTCAGTTTATCTATGTATCTATCATTACCTCTTTGCATAACTAGTTCTGACTACCCTGAAATTACTATATAGTAGCAAAAGTTTAGAAATAGCCAGAATTCATTCAACAAATATTTATTAAGCCCATAGCGTACACCAAGCACCGAGTTTAATAAGTTAAATTATAGACATAGCAGAACACTGCACAACTGTTAAAAATTGTGTGTGGGACTGGGCTCGGTGGCTCAGCCTGTAATCCCAGCACTTTGGGAGGCCGAGGCGATTGAATTGCCTGAGCCCGTGGGTTCAAGACCAGCCTGGGCAACTTGACGAGACCTCATCTCTACAATAAATAAAAAATTAGCTGGGCATGGTAGCGTGTGCCTGTAGTTCTGGCTACTTGGAAGGCTGAGGCAGCAGGATTTCCAGTGCCCAGCAGGTCGATACTGGGGTGGCGGTGAGCATGCCACTGCACTCCAGCCTAGGCGACGGAGTGAGACTTCAACTCAAAAAAGAAATCGTAGTATGTGTACATAAATGTGTGTATAATGGAAAGGCAGGTTATAAAAACAGTTTTTTAGTACCAATTCCATGCTTATTTTTAAATGCCTAATCACTGGCAGGGCATGGTAGCTCATTCCTGTAATCCCAGCACTTTGGGAGGCCATAGAGGAAGGATCGCTTGAGCCCAGTGGTTCAAGACCAGCCTGGGTAACATAGTGATACTCCATCTCTACAAAAATTAGCCAGGTGTGGTGGTGCGTGCCTGTAGTCCCTAGCTACTCTGGAGCCCAAGATGGGGGGATCACTTAAGCCCAGGTGTGACCTCCACTGCTCTCCAGCCTGGGCATAGAGCCAAGACCCTGGCACTAAAAAATAAAATTTTAAAAATGCTTTCAGTGCTTAAGTCTAAGAGATTATATCCCAAAACAGGAAGAGTAGTTATATTGCTGAAGGATTATTTTTTCTTGTTCATATTTTCTATAATGTATAGGCATTACCTATTAATAAAAACATAAAAAAGAAAAAATTAAATATTTTTAAATGATTGAATAGTGACCTCTGGTATCATTGTCATCGTTTGAAAGAAGAGCTAAAGTTCCTGGAAATGCATAGCTGACTAGATTCATTCGGAAACCGCTAATAGGTGATGATGAAGGTGAGAGACGTGTGTGGTCAGAGCACACACATGTCCTCAGGGAGGAGCCCTCGGGCTGAGTTTGCCCTGCGTCCTACTGTAGTAATCTCCCTTCCAACTTGATTGGAGGCTACCTTTGGAATGAGTGTGAAAGAGATACTGGTGAGTTGGTTCTGAGTAACCATTTAAATCAGGTTCTTAGAGTGGGGATCTATACATTAGGGCTTTCTGGAAAGATCAAGATTACTGACTTGCTGTTCTTTTCTCTCAGGGAGTTCTCTTCTGTTCTTCCTGTTGCCCTGATTCGCCATTTATTTATGCCTTTGGAGGTCAGAAAGAAGGGCTTCGGGTCTGGGACATAAGCACAGTCTCTTCAGGTAAGAATCTTTACTTCCTCGCTCTTTCTGAATGAGCTCCGCAAGGATGAATAAGAATGTGTGACGTAGCTGGGCTCGGTGGCTCAGCCTGTAATCCCGCGCCTTTGGGAGGCTGAGGAGAGTGGATTGCCTGAGCCCGCGGGTTCGAGACCCGCCTGGGCAGGTGAGACCTCATCTCTACAATAAATCAAAAAATTAGCC
>NW_007245950.1:31703-38714 GCF_000164805.1 Carlito syrichta
CCAAAAAAAAAAAAAAAAAAAAGAATGTGTGACGCAAATGCATCAGGTAGGTAGCAAAGGTTGTGTGGTCTACTTGAAAGAGAGACAAAATGTAATTGGAAGTGTTCATGTTCACAGACGAGTTTGTCTTCACACTTTGAGTGTAGACCATTTAAAAAATGTATCCTAACACTGAAGATCTGCTGGGAAGGCTGGAAGGAAATGTAGCATGGTCTCAAAGGACAGCCCCAGCCCTCCCCCTCCTCACTACCAGTGTGAATAAATTTCCCCTTTTCTCAACTACCAAATTCTACAAAATCCAGCTTTTCTGAAGGGGCCACTCCCTCCCCTTCAGGGGATCCTGGCTGCTTATTTATTACTTTCAGGTAGTCTGGTGTGCTCTTTAAATGCAGAGATGATGTGTCCTCACTGTATGGTCCCTCAATTCTCCCTCCCTTGCAGAAGGATCCTGAGGTTCTCTGGGTTATTCTGGGGTGTGTGTATGTGTGTCCGTATCCTAAATCTAAAAGGTCCTGTGCTGACCATGATACAGAGAAAGCAAGCAGGAAGCAATTAGAATAAGGGAAGAGTAGAGTTGCTGTTACAAGGGATGGGGCATCTGTTATCAGGCAAGTCAGATAAATCCAGGACGTGGCAAAGCAAGTGAAGTACAAAAAATAAATTGGACCATTTTAAAAAATGATTCACTTCATTCAGAATATTAACTGGGACTTCTGAGTTGGTTACTTACTTTCCCACTTACAAAATGCTTTGTAAATATATTTTCATAAACTAAATAGCTGCCCCAGAGTATAGCACCTCATTGCTCATTTCTACATTTTAGTTTCTTTTTGTATTGTAGACTCTGTTTATTTGTGTTTTAGTGAATGAAGCCTTTGGAAGACGAGAGAGGCTTGTTCTCGGCAATGCAAGAAGCTCCTCTGTCAGCGGCCCCTTTGGGAGCAGGAGCTTAGACACACCGATGGAGTCTTAGTGAATTTTGTAAAGCTGGCCTACAAATGTTCTGTGTGTAGCTGCATTTGTGCAGAGTGACTGACACACAATTCCTCTCCAACCGCCTGGTGGTGACACAAACAGAGCTGGTCTTGGTGTGTGCATTCCAGGTGGGTGGTGCACAGCCTCTGGGTGCATTTCTTAAAAAGAATAATAAAAAAGGTTTTTAAAAAGTAATCCTTGCCTGAGCCTGGGGGTTTGAGGCCAGCCTGGGCAACTTGGTGAGACCTCATCTCTACGATAAATCACAAAAACTAGCCGGACGTGGTGGCATGTGCCTGTAGTTCCAGCTCCTTGGAAGACTGAGTTGGAAGGATCGCCTAAGCCCAGCAGATTGAGGCTGCGGTGGCCATGAGCGTGCCACTGCACTTCAGCCTGGGTAGCAGAGTGAGACTCCAACTCAAAAAAAAGAAAAAAAAAAAATTCCTTACATATGCCATCTGTCACAGAATCTAGGCTTATAGAATAGATAGTGATTTATAGAATTTTAAAAGGGGAAAATCCCATAATCCTGAAAGATGTATAAGCCCAGGCCCGGAAAGATTGTTATCTGGCCGAGATTGTACAGGGGGCCACAAACAGGTGCCCCAGAGACTCCACTTTCCTGACTGTTCTCTGATTAACACTCATGACTTAGGAGTGTTCTCAGTGCTACTCTTAGAGTTTGGTAAGTAAATTGAAAGTGACTTGTCATTTTTTCCTAGCTTGGTATTTAGTGTTATCAAAGAGAAGAAGCAGATCAACCATCCACTCATTCATACTCAACCATGGAACACATGAGCACAGTTCTGTGCCCAGTACTATACAAGGCATGAGAAGGTTCAGTGTGAATAAGAAGTTGTTCTCCACCTAACACGGGACAATGACAGATAATCTAATTCTAGATGATCTTCCTATGAAGTATGAATTTTAACAGACCATAAAAATTAGTTTGATTTATAAGACCCAACCCTAACTTGGTAGAAGAGCTGTCAGTTCATGAACCATTAATATCTCCTGTATAATTTGTGAATGTGACTTCAATCATTTTAGTGTCCATATGACAGAATGTCATTAGTGTAGCAACTTGGGTTCACCAAAACTCTTTCTACAAAGGATGGATTGTGAATTGAGATTAAAGGATGGAGTAACTTTTGTTTCTTTGTTTTGATTTGGCTTGAGATATAAGTCATGGGTCACTAAAAGTTAACAGCTAGAGAGAGACCTCTGATGGGTTTTAATAGTTAATTTCTCTCAAATTGATGTGTTCTATTAAAAAAAAAAAGCTCCAAAAATGCATCTTTCCAGGACTTTCAGTTCTCAGGAAAAGACTCAGTCATGCATGAAAAATAAAGACCTTTCACTGTTTTAGTCATATGGAACCTTCTAAAACAATTCATATTTATTACACACCAACATTTTTAAGTGGTAAATGAGGTTGACACTTCTGTTTGCAACTTGAAAGCACTGGGTCTGATGAGCACTAAGCAGGGAGTAGTTTCAGAGCCAAGAGAATGCACCTCTGCACCACTGGTTAGAATAGATCTAAGCGCCTGGGGCCCGAAGCATGCTGGCCTGGGCTTGCAGCTGCTGCAAAAAGCACAGGCAGTGTGGGAGACGCCTGAGTAGAAAGGTAACAGAGTCAAGCCTGGGAATTGGGTGAGACGGGGATCCAAATCCAAGCCAGGATTGTAAATTCAAGGGGAGCTCAGTTGTGCCATACGGACTGAGAAAGGATTCGTCCACCACTTCCATGGGAATGTGTTGTGCTTACGTGTGGGTAGATCTGAGCCCAAAGGTTAGTGGCCGAGTCTGTGTCTGCCATGGAAAGTGGGGGAACAAGACATAGCACGTTTTCATCACTGATTGCTGGTTAGTGACGGGAGTTTTCTTAGGCTGCACATGAAATCCCATGGGGCTAATCATATCTGTCAAAGTGGAGAACATATTCCTAAAATTCTACACAGATGTAGGCTGGCTCCAGATAATCATCCTGGAATTAAGCAGTGAGACTCAGAAACAAAAAAAATATACCACACGTTCCTACTCATAAGTGAGCATTGGGCATGCAGGCACAAAGGCGGGAACATCGGACACTGGGCACTCCAAGGGGAGGCTGAATAAGGACAATCACCACTGGGTGGTACTATGTCTACCACTACTACTGTCTTGGGAGAGGGCTCACTAGAAATCCAGACCTCACTTCCACACCATCTACTTACACAACAAATCCTTAAAAGTACCTACAACTCTAAAATGAAAAAAGTTCAGTGAGACTTTTCCAAAGTAGGATTATCAACTATGGGCAGGTGGAGCATTATGCTGGTGGAATCATAAGGCCTCAGTTTTTTAGGACAACCCCCTGTCCATGTTATGAAGCTCTTTTCAATAAAAGGGGATGATTCAGGCCGGACTTGGATGCTCAGCCTGTAATCCCAGCACTTTGGGAGGCCAAGGCGAGCGAATTGCCTGAGCCTGTCGGTTCAAGACCAGCCAGGGCAACTTGGCGAGACCTCGTCTCTACAATAAATAAAAATTAGCTGGGCATGGTAGCACACACCTGTAGTCCCGGCTACTTGGAAGGCTGAGGTGGAAGGATCGCGAGAGCCCAGCAGGTTGACACTGGGGTGGCCGTGAGTGTGCCACTGCACTCCAGCCTGGGTGACAGAGTGAGACTCCAACTCAAAAAAAAAACATGGTAGGCCGAGATGAGAGGATTGCCTGAGCCCACAGGTTTAAGACCAACCTGGGCAACTTGGCAGGACCTCATCTCTACAATAAGCCAAAAAATTAGCGGGGCTTGGTGGCATGCACATGTAGTTCCAGCTACTTGGAAGGCTGAGATGGAAGGATTGCCTGACTGAGTCTAGCAGGTCGAGGCTGCAGTGGCCATGAGCATGCCACTGCACTCCAGCCTGGGCGACAGAGACTGACTCAAAAAAAAAAAAACTATGATAAATGAAAGAAGTCAGACATGAATGGGCCAGATATTATATGACTTCTTCCATTTACACGAAATGTTCCCAAAAAGGCAAATCTATAGAAACAGACTGATTTCCTGGGTTTGGGGGTGATAATAGGGAGTGACTGCAAATGAGAAAAAGGGATCTTTTGGGGTGATGGAAATATTTTAAAGTAGGATTGTGATGACGGTTGCACAATTCTGAATATACTAAAAACCACTGAATCTTAACACTTAAAGTGGATAAATTTTATGGTATGTAAATTATACCTGAATAAAGCTGCTTTTTAAAAAAGATGAAGCAAATACATTTCAAGACAGGTAAAATAAATAGCTACATTAAACTTAGGCAGAATAAAAATGATCCCTGATGGGAACAGATATGCAAGAAGGAATAAAGATCAATATGAATAAGTGTCAATATGAATAAGTGTAAATGAGTATTACTATATAAAACAATAATGTTGAATACGGCTGGTTTCTAAAATTAAGAAGGTTTGTTTGGTTTTTGTTTTAGAGATGAGGTCTCACTATGCTGCCAAGGCTGGTCCTGAATTCCTGGCCTCAAGTGATCCTTTGGCCTTGGCCTCCCAAAGTGCTGGGATCACAGGCATGAGCCATGGCACCTGGCCTGTCTGTACAATTAAAATGCCAGATGACAACATTAAAAAGTAGAAGGAGACAAATAGAGTTAAGTTATTGTAAGATCCTAGTATTCTTTTTTTTATTTTAAAATTGTGGGGTACAATTCAGGGTTAGGTATACAAATATTCATTGTGCAGGTACCCTTGTCGATGAGGTGTAAGATCCTAGTATTCTTTTAGAAGGGATAAAAGTATTGCTATTACACTCTAATAAATCAAGGATGCATGTTGTATTACCAGGCTAACTAGTAGAAGAATACTGAAAGAACATACAGCAAGACAAAAGGGGAGGAAGTGAATAATACATATCTGACTAATCCAAAGAAAAGAAAAAGGAATATGGAATGGGTGGAATTAATAGAAAACAAATAGTAAGGCGGAAGATTTAAAGGCAACATATTCATAATTATATGCAAATTGTCTAATTAAAAGGCAGATTATAAATATGCATATACGTATATATGTATAACACAAATATAACTGCATGCTGTATACAAAACCACAACTTAAATATGAGGGCACAGAAAGGGTGAATATAAGAAAGTACAAAAATATACACTATTCAAATACCAAAAGTAGCAATCCAACATAAAAGACACATTTAAAAATTTTTAAGCATCCAGTAACATAACTTCAAAATGTATAAAGCAAAACTGACAGAACTAAAATAGACAAGTCTACAATCACAATGGGAGATATGACAACCTTTCTGAGTAACTGACAGAACAAGAAGACAAAAAACTCATTAAGTATAGAGGCCTAAACAACATAATTATTAAGTTCTAATTGTGATTCATAAAACACTGAACCCAAGTAAACAAAATACACATTCTTTTCAAGTGCATGCGGAATATTTTTTAACATGGATCATATGCATGGCCTTAAGGCAAGTATCAACAAGTTTTAAAAAATTAAATTTTTCAGAGTATGTTTTCTATCATGGGATTAAGCTAGAAACCAATGTGAAAACAATTAGAAAATTCACAAGCATTTAGAAATTATGCAAATTTCTATCTTTTTTTTTTTCAGTTGGAGTCTCACTCCATTGCCCAGGTTGGAGTGCAGTGGCATGCTCACGGCCACCCCAGCGTCGATCTGCTGGGCTCAGACTATCCTTCCACCTTAGCCTTTCAAGTAGCCAGAACTACAGATGCACACTACCATGCCCGGCTAATTTTTTGATTTATTGTAGAGATGAGGTCTCGCCAAATTACCCATGGGCTCGGGCAATCCCCTCACCTCAGCCTCCCAAAGTGCTGGAATTGCAGGCTTGAGCCACCGCGCCCGGCCTGCACATTTTTTTCGAAATACTCCATGAATCAAAAGAGAAGGTGAATAGAAATTTTTTAAGGTTTTAATTGAATAACAAAGTACAGTATATAAAATCTTGTAGGATGTAATTAAAGCTTCATTCAGCTGATTTTATGACCTTAAAAGCATATTTAAAAAGAAAAACTGATAATCAACATTCAAATAGCCACGTAAAGAAATTAGAAAAAGAGGCCAGACACAGTAGCTCACGCCTGTAATCCCAGCACATAGGGAGATCGATGTGATAGGATTGCTTGAGTTCAGGAGTTTGAGACCAGCTTAGGCAACATAGCAAGACCTCGTCTCTACAAAAGAATTAATTAGCTGGGTATGGTAGAATGCACCTGTAGTCCTAGCTTCTCAGGAGGCTGAGGCAGAAGAATCATCTGAGCCCAGGAGGTCAAGACTGCAGTGAACCATGATCAGTCTGGGTGACAAAGTGAAACTATGACTCAAAAAAAAGTTAGAAAAAGAATGGCAATTTAAACCCAAAAATGTGGACAGAAGGAAATAACAATAGAAATTAATGTCATAGAAAATCATCAAAGGAAAAAACTATTTTTTGAATTTTTTTCATTGCTTGGATAGATTCTTAGAAAAAACTATTTAGAATACTAAGAGAGTTGATAAACCTATAGCAACAGTGATTACACAAATACACAAGTTACCAATATCAGAAGTGAAAAGAACATCACTACAGACCTTATAGATATTAAACAGTAAGAAGATATTATGAATAATTTTATGTGACTAAATTTGAAAATGTCTGTTAAACATATTCCTAGAAAAACATGCTCACCAAAATTGATACTAAAATATAAAATCTGAATATTGAAGCATGCTTAATATTCATATCCAACAGACATATCAGCTAGGTCAGGGAACCAGAGAGCTATCCATGATTGCCCTAACAGAATTTCTTCTCTCTGTAGCCATAAGATTGAAACAGTGATAAACCAGAGACAGAGTCTGATCCTGCAGGTTACTGATTTACAACATAGGTTGAATTCACTGCTTCAGCAGGTTTCTTAAATAAAAATTAGACTATTTTGGAAGAACGAATGCAACAGAAGTTGGCAAGTCTCTATTGAGAATGATTCTGATTTCCTTCCTTCCTTCCTT
>NW_007245950.1:38857-45401 GCF_000164805.1 Carlito syrichta
CTCCCCCCCTCACCCTTCCATTCTCCTTCCTCCCCTACCTTTTTGTTTTGAGTCAGGGCCTTCTGCTGCCCAGTCTGGAGTGGAGTGACACAATCACAGCTCACTGTAACATTGAACTCCTCTGCTCAAGCCATGTTCCCACTTCAGCCAAGTAGCTGGGATTACAGGCACCAGACATTGCACCTGGCCTTTTTTTTTTTTTTCTTTTTAATTTTTTTATAGAGACGAAGTCTCACTTAGTTGCCTAGGCTGGTTTCAAAGTCGTGACCTTAAATCATCCTCCTGCCTCAAACCACCCAGAGTGCTGGTATTACAGGTGTGAGTCACTGCACCCAACCTGATTTTCCTGAATTTCTTATAATGACCAAACCTCAGGTAGTTCTCTTCCAAAAACAATTCCATTTCTCTTCGTCTACCACTCCTATCACCTCTTACTGCCTCTGATCTATGACAAGGTGAAATCCTCTAATTTCCCTAGGAAATCATTCTTAAGTCAAAACCCCAGAAAAGAAAGCTTATGTATTAACAGAACTGCAAGAATTTCTTAACATACCAGAAAAATCTTAAAGAATATGTGTCAGAAAGCATCTGAGGATTCTAGACTGGGGAGGAAAAACATAGTTTTAGATTAAGCTGGATTTATTGAGATGGGCAAATTTCACAGCAGGGGGTAATCTAACCCATGTCCCAGCCATGGGTGTCAGGTACAATTCTGTCTTCCTTCCTCTAACAGTAACTAGCTCCTCGCTGCCTTGAAACCCAGCTAGGCTAGAGAAGTAGTCCAAGATACCATTTCCTTGAAGATCTGCTTCCTGCAATATTTTCAGACAACAGAATCTCCTATAGCTAGTCTAAGCAGAGAGAATTGATTAAGCAGTATAGATAGCTCATAGAATAATTGAAAAGGGTGAAGAATTATACCCCACATCCTTAAAATTAATTAATTTTTTAAAAGGCTGAAGATATTCAGTCAAAGCTGAATTCTAGGAACAACTAACTCTCACTCCCATACCGCAGAAGTGAACTCACGAGGTGCAACTGCTGCTTCTCTGGCAGGACCTGCCAGGCCAAAAGGCCTCCGTCCACCTTCATACCAGCTCTGAAACCATACCTCCCTGACCATGTCCACACCTGCACTTGAGATGCCTCAGTCGTGTCTCTCCCCACGTAGTTCAGTTCTGAATCAAAGTCTCACATGAGCACATCGGGTAAGAGGAATTTTAGCTTTGTTTGCAATCTTAGCTCTAAAGGAGTCTAGGAAACAGCTCTGAGCTTTTCAGACTCTATAGTATAGGAAAGCATGACAAAAGGGGCTTGACACCCACAGTATACCCATTGTAAAATTCGTGTTAATATATAGCCACCGATAGACACAGACAATATGCTTTTCTTTTTTTTTTTTCCGAGTTGGAGTCGCATTCCATTGCCTAGGCTGGAGTGCAATAGCACGACCACCCCAGCCTCGACCTGCTGGGCTCTGGCGATCCTTCCGCCTCAGCCTTCAAGTAGCCGGAACTACAGGCACTTGCTACCACGCCTGGCTAATTTTTGATTTATTGTAGAGACGAGGACTCGCCAAGTTGCCCAGGTGGGTCTCGAACCCGCGGGCTCAGGCAATCCTCTCTTCTCAGCCTCCCAAAGTGCTGGGATTACAGGCTGAGCCACCGAGCCCAGCCAACAACATGCTTTTTCACTTAATATGTCTAGGAGGTGTTTCTACGTTGATACACACGTTGATGTTCTTGATGATAATTTGCAGAAAGGGATAGTTTTATGTCTTATTTCATTTTAGGATCGCTGGTACAATGTGAAATACAACTGGAAAAGAAAACAACATTGTCACGTCCCTTTTATGGGAGTATGACTAAGGGCTGACTACTTAGTGTACCGTTTGCTGTTTTTCTTTTTCTTTTATTTTTTACATTTGTTTGCTGTTTCTGATGAAAACTTTTAACATTTTAAATTGTCATGCTTTTCCTTTTACATGGAAAACTTTACTCCTTTTTCTCAGGCTAACTTGCATTCATCCTTCAAAGCTCCGTCTCAATGTCATTTCCTCTGAGAAGCCTTCCCTCATCTCCTTAGCCTATGTAAGATGTCCATGCTGTATCCCAATGGAATTTGTATTTAATATTTTTTATTTTGTAACTGCTTGTTTAATAGTCTCCCTCATTACACTTAGTATGAAGTAATATGATTTTACTTTATTCTGTGTTATACAGACTCAGCTAAGTGGGATGACATTCTTAGAGCATACATGGCAAGTAACCATACATTCATAGTCTCAGGGCATTTCTCAAGTCTCACTGGCCAATCAGAAAAACGTGAGGGATTACTATAAGCCAAAATACAGGTACTGAGTCACACAAGGTAAGGGAGACTTTCCCCTACTCACACTAATAACTGGCGTGTAGAATATAGTGGAAAAGGCATGGAATGCAAAACTAGGAGACCTGACTTTGAATTCCAATACTACACCTTAGTAACTGCATTAATTTCTGTGACTCCCATGGCCCTGGTCAACAAGGATAATATAATCTACCCTATAAATTTCTTGCTGTGAAGTTAAACATTTAGCACATAGTAGTTACACTTAACATTAATATACTTGCATTCTTGTCCCTTCTTTCTGGTGGTTGCTTCTGACCCTGATACTGAGTTTCTTGGTCACAAGTCATTATTTTTCTTTGTATTTGCACCCTTCTGCCCCTTAAAGTCTAATGTGTTATTTTTCCAAAGAAAATAAATATACCCTGAATGAATGGACCCTCCTGTTTTTCCTCTCTCCATGAAACACACTGTTTGCATGCTGGGCATTTCGGATGCAGAAGACCTTGGCTTCCTTTCTTTTGACTACAGCAAATCTGGGTCAGGCATCTTGAAGAAGTACCCAACAGAAAATTATGACATCTCACATGCCTTTGAATGATTCACTTTTCATAGCTAAGTGCCAGCTGGTTCTAACCAATTAAGTGTAAAGGCCCACAAATGTGTTCTTTGCTTGTAAAAAATATATTTCACAACCCCAGTGCAAATATGCAACTAGCATAGGTAGCAGTGTGATATGCCCTGAAATGAAGTGTCAAAACAACAGCAGAGCCTGAGGAATTTGTTTCATGAAGATTAACATGGAAGAGACCCTTGGAGGAGAAACAGATACATTTTTTAAAGTGCTCCCAGGAAGCAAATCACTGAAAGTGAAATGCAGACAACTAATTTTTATGAACTTCATTTTCAACACCCTGCTTTTCAAATACCCTGTGAAGATTAAACAAATGATAAACCAAAATGTATTACTACTGTTAGAGATCACATGTGCAAACCAGAGCCTGGGCAGTGCTAGCTAAGAAGGGCCAGAAGTTGCATCTACTGACCAGTGACTAAGCATTCAAGTAATTTTCCCAAAGTGTCTTTCCCGTAAGCAATTTTCTCTCTGGCCATACACTGATCTTGTCCAGAGCTCATGTCCAGCCTGAGCCTCAGTGTGTAGCAGCATAAAAAGTGTGTTGCAGGAGAGGAGAGCACAGGGACCAGAAACAAGGAACAAAGCATGCTTCCTCCATGAGTTCCCTAATTCATGCATGTACATACCCGGGGGTGCCAAAAAAAATGTGTACACATTTTAAGAGATGTTATCTGTGTATTACTTAGCGCACTGTAATCAGAAGCGTCCGGGCTCGGTGGCTCAGCCTGTAATCCCGCGCCTTTGGGAAGCTGAGGTGAGTGGACTGCCTGAGCCCGCAGGTTCGAGACCCACCTGGGCAGCGAGACCTCATCTCTACAATAAATCAAAAAATCAGCTGGGCGTGGTAGCGCATGCCTGTAATTCCGGCTACTCGGAAGGCTGAGGCAGAAGGATCGCCAGAGCCCAGGAGGTCGAGGCTGCGGTGGCCAGGAGTGAGACTTCAACTCAAAACTCTGGGCGACAGAGTGAGACTCCAACTCAAAAAAAAAAAAATAAGTGTCTGGTTGCTGATGGTAACTACTTTGAGCGTGTCTTTTAACTGCAGATGTCAAAATAACTTGTGTTCATCTACAATTTTGATAGTTTTTTTCCTTTGTGAAAATGTGTATGTATTTTTTGGCACCCTCTGTATGTTTTGTCTAACAGACTAGTTTAAATTGTATGTGCTTTCTTAAAAGACTTGTAGCCTCAGTGTATGCCATGGTGAGATTCCAATTATAATCAGGTCACTATTTTTTTCAAAATCTATGGCTACTTTATTTTATTTTTGGAGTTGGAGTCTCACTCTGTCGCCCAGACTGTCATGCTGTGGCATGCTCCCAGCCACCACGGCCTTGACCCACTGGGCTCTGGCGATCCTTCCACCTCAGTCTTCCAAGTAGCTGGAACTACAGGGGTGCACTACCATGCCCAGCTAATTTTTGATTTATTATAGAGATGAGGTCTCACCAAGTTGCCTGAGTGGGTCTCAAACCTGCGAGCTCAGGCAATCCACTCACCTTGGCCTCCCAAAGTGCTGGGATTACAGGCTGAACCACCGAGCCCGGCTGGCTACTTTATTTCAAAGTAATTATTTCAACCTAAAAGTGTATAAAAGTCTGGGCACAGTGGCTCATGCCTGTAATACTAACACTTTAGGAAACTGTTGTGGAAGGATTGTTTGAGTCAGGAGTTTGAGGCCAGCCTGGACAAAGAGCGTGATCTCTACGCCACAAAAAACTAAAAAATTAGCCAGGTAGACTGGGCATGGTGGCTCATGCCTATAATCCCAGCACATTGGGAGGCCAGGGTGAGAGGACTGCCTGAGCCTATGGGTTCGAGGCCAGCCCTGGCAACTTGGTGAGAACCCCCCTGTCTACAATAAATTAAAAAATTAGCTAGGCGTGGTGGTGTGTGCCTGTGGCTTCAGCTACTTGGAAGGCTGAGGTGGAAGGATCGCCAGAGCCCAGCAGGTCGAGGCTGTGGCGGCCGGGAGCATGCCACTGCCCTCCAGCCTGAGTGACAGAGTGAGACTTCAACTCAAAAAAAAAAAAAAAAAAAAAAGCAAGGTGTGTTGGTGTACACCTATAGTACCAGCTATACAGGAGTCTAAGGCACCCAGGAGGATGAGACTGTGGTGAGCCAGGATCATGTCACTGCACTCCCGCCTGGGTAACAGAATGAGAACCCAACCCCCTTCCCCCCAAAAAAGTGCATAAAGAACTTCTGTAGAGTTTCTAAGGCAGAAAATCTCAATTCTTTGTTTTCAAGTTCATTGGAGATAGTGCTCTGTAATTTGAACTTTTTTTCCTTTTTTTTTTTTGAGTTGGAGTCTCACTCTGTCGTCCAGACTGGAGTGCAGTGGCCGCTCCCTGTCACCACAACCTCGACCTGCTGGGCTCTGGCGACCTTCTGCCTGAGCCTTCCAAGTAGTGGGAACTACAGGCATGCGCTACCACGCCCGGCTAATTTTTTATGTATTGTAGAGATGAGGTCTCGCCAAGTTGCCCAGGCGGGTCTCGAACCTGCGGGCTCAGGCACTCCTCTCGCCTCTGCCTCCCAAAATGCTGGGATTACAGGCTGAACCATGCCTGGCCTGTAATTTGAACTTTTGATGCTGAAAGTTGAACTGAACATGAGATTCTTCTATAGTTCAACCACAGCTGCCTTATTGACATTATATTACGACTATTAGGTTATCCTGTCCAAGGTGGAGGAGGAAGAGAGACCCAATCCTTCCCTCAAGGTCTACACACCAGTTCCAGGAAGCATCTTTCCCCAATGGTCAGTATGAAGAATGTCTTCCACCGATCTGAGTCATGGTCTTTTTCACACTCAAGCACAGGTTCCTTTATTGTGCAATGTTTTTTCTCTTTCTTTTTAAAATTTCATTGGCTTCAGGAGATGCAAATGATTTTTGGTTACATAGAAACATTATCTAGTGGCGAAGAAGTCTGGGCTTTAAGTGTACCCTCCAGCCCCACCTGCGCACATTGTGCCTGACAGGGGATTTTTCATCTCCTCCCGCCCCAACCCCCGCCCCCCTCCCTTTCTGAGTCTTCAGTGTCCACTAGGCCATTCTGTATGAACCAGGCCTAAATGAAACAGACTGTGTTTAAATCTCGGGGCTTCTACTTACTAATGGTGTGACCACGGACCAATTACTTCACCCCTCTTCACCTCTCTTCTTCTGTAAACTAGGGGTAATTACAGGTCTTCTGTGTAGATTGTGTTATTTATGAAGCATTAGAACAATGCCTGCCACAAATAAACACTGTCGTTGAAATTAAAAACAAAAAAATCGAAAGCCCTGTTACTGATTTGTAAACTAGGTGTGCTGAGACATTTAATCACGTATTCTCAGACATAAGCTCTTCACTTTGTTTTCAAAGCCCAGCCTCCTTTTACTACACCACAGATCCAGGCTTCTCTTTTTTTTTGAGTTGGTGTCTCACTCTATTGCCCAGTCTGGAGTGCAGTGGCCGCTTCTGGCCACTGCAGCCTCGACCTGCTGGGCTCCGGCGATCCTTCCTCCTCAGCCTTCCAAGTAGCCAGAATTACAGTCATGCGCTACCACGCCCGGCTGATTTTTTGATTAAT
>NW_007245950.1:45565-79247 GCF_000164805.1 Carlito syrichta
GGCTTGCTCACTTTTCTTTACCAGCCTTCTCAGACTTCTCAAGAGTGATTTTTCACTCCTGCTTCTAGGGGCTTTTGTTTGCTTGTTTTTTGAGTCGGGGTTTCATGCAGTGGCATGATCATGACAATCACAGCTCATGGCAGCCTTGACTTGCTGGGCTCAGGTAATCCTTCCGCTTCAGCATCCTGAGTAGCTGTAACTAAAAGTGTGTGCCACCACGCCCAGCTAATTTTTTATTTTTATTTTTTGGTAGAGACAAGGTTTCTCCATGTTGCCCAGGCTAGTCTTGAACTCCTGGGCTCGAGCAATCTGCCTGCCTCTGCCTCCCAAGGTGCTGGGATTACAGGTATGAACCACCGCACCCGGCCTGCTCCTAAATTTTAAGAATACTTTGTACCTGTGTTATAATACTGTCCATAGTCTGGCTTGCATTTGCTATGTTTGTGTCTATATGCTGCATGGTTCCCAATGTAAGGTTCCCAGGGACTACTTCAGAATTACCCAGGAAGCCCAGGGGGCTCCTTGGTAGAGCTGGGACACACCTGGACACAATTTTTCCTTAGGTAATTCAGATGTAAGGCCAAGTCTTGGAGCTACTACAAGTGAGTATCCATGGACAGGCAGAGTCCTAGCCATTTTTCTGTTCCCCCTACAATGCCTTAAATGGTGCTGGTACCTCATACATGGTTTTTGGAAAGAAAGCTGTCCTTGTGTGAGGACTACACAGGCTTGAGTGCCTGATGATCCCCCAAGTATGCATATGCACTAAAAACTAAGGAGCAAAAAAAGTCCAGGGGCAATACCGTCCCTTTAAGTAGTGGCGAAATCTGCTGGTGGCAACATAGACCACTACAAATTGTTACTGCCTTTTCTATTGCTCCTGATAATCTGTAAAACTGAGGTTAAATTGCAATCACTATTCTGGAAGCTGCTCCTCTATAAGGAATCATTATAAAGAGGGTATACTGGGTCAGGCAGCGTTTAGCTTACTAGGGTTGCCACAACAAATTATTACAGTCTGGAGCCCTAAACAAGATAAAGGTATTATTTCTCAGTTCTGGAGGCTAGAAGTCTAAGACCAAGTGTCATCAGGATTGTTTTAAGGGCTGTGAGTAAAGGATCTACCTTGGGCCTCTGCCCTTGAGCTTCACGATGGCCATCTTCCCTCTGTATGAGGCCATGTCCAAAAGTTCTCTTTTTATGAGGACACCAGTCATATTGGACTAGGGCCCAACTTAAGGGCCTCACTTTAACTTCATTACTTCTATAAAGACCAAACAAATTCTGCGGTACAGGAGGTTAGGACTTCAGCATATGACTTTGTTGGTGGTAAGGGGTGGGAGAAGGATACAATCCTACATGGGGTGGTTTGATACATATATTGGTTTTCAGTCACAGCTCCTGGTTCAGAGCGCCCATAGCCCTTGTTATAGTCTTATTATGATGAGTGTGTTAGGCCACAGGAGCAGGCCTGAGAAGCAATCTCTCTGACTTCCAGTCCTCTTTTCACCTCCCCAAGACAGGAATCTGGTCTTCCTTTGCCTTTCTGAGTGTGGGTCTTGACTCTCCCCAGAGAGAGTCTGAACCTGTTCCCTGGGGGAAGAAATGTTTCTGCCTTGAAACTTCCACGAAAACCCAAGAGAACTGGGTTCAAGGAGCTTCCAGACAGTTGAACAGGTAGAGGGGCTCCTGGAGGGTGCCACTCAGGGAGGGCATGGAAGCTCCGTGACCCTTTCCCCAAACCTCGCCCTTCGTGTCTCTTCATCTGGGTCTTCTGCAATCCTTTATAATAAACTGGTAGTTTCTGAGTTGTGAGCCACTTCCACAAAGTAATCGAACTCAAAGGGGGTTGTGGGAATCCCAACTCAAAGCTGTTCAGATGTTCTGGAGGCCCAGATTTGTGACTGGTGTCGGGGCAGGGGAAGCAGTCTTGTAGGACTGAGATCTCACCCTATGGGATCTGACACTACCTCCAGGTAGAGTTGAAACTGAATGGAAAGATACCCAGCTGATATCTGCTGCTCAGTGATGGGGAGAAACTCCCACATTTGGTCCCAGACTTCAGTGTTGATGATTATTATGGTGTGAGAACAGAGGGAAAAACCCTGTTTGGGTTTCCCTAAGCATCCTGTAATAGACAGTAATCACTTGTGCGCATAAAGATATGATGTCATTCTTCAGCATCTGCCTCCAGAATGCAGTTGAGTGATCGGATAATTCAGTGCACATACTCGATGAGGGCCTGACAGCTTCTGCATACATGCTTCTCAGGACACAGTACAGGAGTGTACACTAGAAAGTACATATACATGTCATCAGTCTGAAGAGCCTGAGAGAGACTCCAACTCGTCATCTCTTTGTCACTGATGTGGTTGAGGACTTCAGCACCACATGTGAAAGGATTATGAGCAACTCACCTTGTAAGAAAGGGAACACCAAACATCACTGACCTACAAAACTACTAACTAGTTTCTAAGATTTGGCCTCGAAAACTTAAACTTGTATTACTAAAATCTAGGGCTTCTTGGATTATCTATAGGCCAGTGTATTTTTTAAAACATAGCAATCTATGCTAATATGATAAATCTAGACTGATAAGAAACTGAAGAATACTAGCTACTGCTGTTGACTGTATTTCAAGCACCGTGGTAGCCACTGATACATATCAACTAACCTGACATCCAAACAACATATGAAATGGGAACTTTTCTTAATACCTATTAATAAGTCAAGAGGCACAGAGAGGTTACATAAATTGGCCAAGGTTAAAAACCAGCATCATACAGCAAAGTCCAGATTAGAAAACATTCAGTGGGGCTCCAGAGCTCACTCAACAACTTGCCTCTCAACATGACCATCTACCCAATAGCAGCAGCAGGTGAGGCATCTGCAACAAGCAGAGAAGGCTTAGAGTACAATCCTGTTTAAAGGGCAGTTTCTAAGCTGGGCGTGGTGGCTCACACCTGTAATCCCAGCACTTTGCGAGGTGGAGACGAGAGGATTGCCTGAGCCCATGGATTAGAGAGCAGCCTGGGCAACATGGCGAGACCTCGTCTCTACAATAAATCAAAAAATTAGCTGGGTGTGGTAGTGCACTTGGAAGGCTGAGGCAGAAGGATCGCCTGAGCCCAGCAGTTCAAGGCTATAGTGGCTGTGAGTGTGCCACTGCACTCCGTCTGGGCAGCAGCGTGAGACTCCGACGCAAAAAAAAAAAGTAAATAAAATAAAGTACTCTTTTAAAAAAAAACCAAATAAATAAAAATAAAGGGCAGTAACTGATGTACTAATGTATTCATCTTGTGAGAATGACTTAGAATGTGCCATTGAAAACTAAAAGGTAGAGATAGCTATAAATAATAAGCAATAAAAGTTACATTCTCACTCAGTTTTCTAGGCTTCCTCTGCTGTTTTTGTGTTTGTGAAAACAGGCTTAACTATTCTGAGCATCATCTCAGCGTTGGGAAATGAAGGAATTTAACCTCATACCTGATACCGAGATAATGGAAGAAAAGGAGCTGGTAGTTTCCAGCACCAGAGGTTTCCCAGGGACAGGGGAAGCCTGCCGCGAGGATGCCTTTGGCAAAAGGCTGAGTTTGAAGCTGCCCCAGGCACCAGAGCACCCCAACTACCCACAATGCCCCAACTCCATCCTCAGCTATAGATCTGCCACAGTTCTCCAAGAAGGCAGCAAAGGCACTACACCTCAGGGAGGAAGAGGGCAGAAGAGAGGTGGAAACTCAGGAAGCCTAGTTTGTGTAATCATCATTACACAGAAACCACCAGAGTATGCTCTCAAAGCCACAATACTTAAGAAATTCTTTCTTCCTTTCTAACCTCAGAAAAACTCAAATTATACTTAATTTTCCACAGAAGACTCATTCATCTCCTTCCTCCACAAAATGAGACTATAAGAATCTTATATTTTAAAAAAGTTTTTACTTTAATCCTTCCTAGAGGAATACAGATTTGAATGAAATACATTCATTCTATAAATACATTAGCAGCAAAACCTTCCCACCAGAGTCCTCTACTCCAGCCCAGAGGTTGTGCCTTTGAGCAGGAGAGCATGTTCCATCAACCCTGTCAACTTAAGAATGGATCTGCTTCTTGCTAAAAGCTGGATGTGCATGTGAGACACAAAGACCGGGTGGACAGATGAATTAGCCAAGGTGGAACCCTGAAACGGGCCCAGGTGGTAACCACTAAGCCTTCTTTACCTTCCAAACCCTTGTACATCTTCTGTGCTTCTTAGGTGAGGTTCTTCAGCACAGAGAAAACTGAAAAGGTCTGACCTTTCAAATGCATTAATGCATTTGGAGTCAGTTGTTTTGAGTTGGCAATATTTTAATGGTTTCTTAATACTTTTTATAGGGTAGACCAAGCGTAAACGCTCATTCTCTTCCTTCTCCTCCATGGACTGAGGTGTCACTTTGTTAGGTGAGTCCACATGGACTTGGCATCAGGAGACAACCCAGTAGGCATTATCTGGGTTCTCTATATCTCCAGGGCCCCTTTGTCTGAATGGCTGAGAGCTTTACTGGAGGCAGGGAGACAACGTATCTAAACCTAAAAAGATCTCTATGTGACAATAATCAGGTGACCTGTTCTAGCTTCCATCAAAGCTAGTTTTTAGACAGAGGCCAGGCATCTCTCATTCTTTCCTTCTCTCTATCACTGCCTACTGACTGCCTGCTCCTTTTTTGTCCTCTAGGGACCTGCTGAAAATGTGGGACACAAGATCTACCCTAAACTCCCAAGTAGCCAGGAGAAGTTAAGGCAGGTGTTGCTTTAAATCTGTTAGCTGCAAAGTAACACACTTATGCTACTTTGTTCCAGTCCATTCTGGGAGGAGTAAAAGTCACAAGTCTCCTTAAAACATAATCAACACCTGGGACAGCTATGGGGCTGAGACCAAGTTTAAAGTGTTACCAAGTCATAGGGCCAGCAGGAAAATGAAATAATGGAAGAACATGAAATTGATTTGTGTGGGCAGAAGGCAACTTTAACTCAAGCATAAATTCATCTCCTAGGTCAGGCTCCGTGGCTCAGCCTGTAATCCCAGCACTTTGGGAGGCCAAGGCAAGTGGACTGCCTGAGCCCAGGGGTTGAGACCAGCCCAGGCAACTTGGCAAGACCTTGTCTCTACAATAAATAAAAAAAACAATTAGCTGGGCGTGGTAGCGCGCACCTGTAGTTTCGGCTACTTGGAAGGCGGAGGCGGAAGCATCACTGGAGACCAGCAGGTTGATGCTGGGGTGGTCGTGAGCGTGCCACTGCACTCCAGCCTGGGCGACAGAGTGAGACTCCAACTCAAAAAAAAAAAAAAAAAATCATCTCCAAAATTATCACGTAAATAAAGAACAGACCTCAAAAGATGATACTTTCCTCTCCATCTTTCACTTAAAAACAGGACACATGCTCTCTTTTCCCAATCTTCTTTAAAGTGTTTTCATTAGGATACTCTTCTGTAAGTGCTTTATCCATTCCCATTCAGTCTGTTTTGACTACTGGCTGAAAAGAAATCAGGAACCACTTTATATAAAAACCATTGTAGTGGATAACTGGCTATGTGTTTTTCCCTTTACATTTTCCATCCAAAATAGCTTGCTTTTATTTATGTGCAGAGAGAGACTCATCCACCGAATATACAGCACTGTTAATCCTACAGTCTTCTGTCCCCACAGAGTCTGCTAGATCTTCTTCCTCTGAGTCATCCTCTTCTTCCTCCTCTTGTGCTGATGAACTGGAGGTGGGCCCTTTGCAGGTTTTTAGGTGGCGTGTGAGATGATATTTGGTCAGATAAGCCTTTGTACATTTTTCACAGACATAATCTCGTTTTCCTTCATGAGAATTGAGATGCTTCTTTAAGTGATTAGTTCTCAAGAACAGCTTATCACACTTGGGACACTTGATCTGGCGTTCTCTAACAGGAACACAAGGAAAAACATTTGATTTGGGGTTACAAATGACAACTGAGGCACACACTCATGCTGCGTCACAACCTTGGACCTTGAGAAGTTCTACGCTTCTAGAATCAGGCTTTTATTTTTTTTTAATAGGAGACATATCATATAGAAGAGTCATGAAACATTTGTATAGTTTAAACAACATAGGCTGATTTTTGCCTGTTTTAGAATGCTATGTAAATAGGACCATACTATAGATATTTCTTTTGTCTTGCTTTTTTCACTCGGTATATTTGTAAAATTTATTCAGGTTGCGGTTAAGTACCAGTAGTTCTCTTATATTGTTGTATACTATTAACAAACATACCACAATTTATCTGTGGTACTGATTTGTCTATTGCTAATGGATATTTGGGTCATTTGGGCCAGTTTTTTTATTAACACAAGCAAGACTGCTATGAACCTTTTTTTTCCCCCCAAGAGACCTGGGTCTCACTATGTTTCCCAGGCTGGAGTGCAATGACTATTCATAGGCATGGAGTGCAATGACTATTCACTACGTACTACAGCCTTGAATTCCTGGACTCAAGTTACATCTCCCACCTCTGCCTCCCGCGTTGCTGGGACTATAGCTGTGAGCCACCTACCCAGCTTTTGAACATTTCTATGCTTGTACTTACACATATGTATGAGTTTCTCTAGGTATCTACTTGAGAGCAATACAGTCAGGTCAAAAGATATGCACATCTTCAACTTTACAAGATGATGCCAAACTGTTTTCCAATGCAGACATTTCAATATACACACCCATGACTGAGTTTCTGCTGTCCCATATTCTCACCAACAACTGAAAGACTCGAATTTGAAAATATTTGCCAAATTGTCAGTGGATAAAAAGTTTTAATTTGTATTTCCCTGAACACTACTTTTTTCTGTCCTTTTTTAGGCTAGTAGTTCTCAACAACAAGGGGTGACTGGTTCCATAGAGGTATTTAGCAATGTCTGAAGGCATTTGATTGTCATACCTGGGGAGGGGCAGTGCAGCTTATATCTAGTAGGAAAAGGCCAGGGATGCCACTAAACATTCTACAATGCAGAGGGCAGCCTTCACAACAAAAAACTAACATCAATATATAATATCAATAGTGCCGAGGTTTGAGTAATCCTGGCCTAGACACAGTAAAGTTGAAAAGATGTTAAAGTCATAGAGACCAGGAATTTTTTTTCGAGCAGCTGAATCCTATGTCTTAATGAAAGCCTAAATATGAAAGAGATAAAAGGGGTTAAAATACTTGAAGGAGTGGCAGGGTGCAGAGAGGAGTTCTGAAGCCTGGCCTACTGAGCATTTCTACAATCCTCTCCTAGAGCAAGAGATGACACTGAAGAATTCTATGGAGCCTTAGAATTCCCTGGAACAGTTTTAAAACCACCAATCTAATACAAACTTTTTTTTTCTGAGCTGGGGGTCTCACTCTCAGCCAGGATAGAGTGCAACAACGTGACCATGGCTCAAGCAATCCTCCTGCCTGAGCCTCCTGAGTAGCTGGGACTACAGGTACACACCATCATGCCCGGCTAATTTTTTGACTTGTAGAGAGGAGATCTTGCGATGTTGGACTTCTGGGCTCAAGCAATCCCCCAACCTTGGCCTCCCAAAGTGCTGGGATTACAGGCATGAGCCATCACACCTGGCCTAATACAACCTTTTAATTCTGCAGATAAGAAACATCATATGCATGAAAATTAAGTAATTTGCCTAAGGCCACAACAAAACGAATCTAGAAGTCTCATCTTCCAGTTCACTGGTTTTTACATGTCCCTTCAATACATATTTACTGTATATCTAACATATGCCAGTCACTATTCTAGATGCTGGGGCTATAGGACATATAAACTAAGTCCCTTCCTTCATAGAGCTTACATTCTAGTAGAGAGGTTACACCATAAACAAATAAAGAGTACATGATATGATCTCAGATAGCAATAAGGACTATGAAAAAAATGAAGCCAGGTAAGAGGGACAGGGTCCTGTTTTAGATAAGATAGTCAAGAAAGGCCCTTCCGAGGAGATAACATTTGAGTAAAAACCTGAAAGAAGAGTGGGAGGAAGACATGCAAGCATCTAGGGGAGAAGTTTCTAGACAGAGGCAGTATAGTGCAAAGGCCCTGAGACTGAAATGTGTTTAGTATGCTCAGGTAGTAGCAAGCGGAGAGCCAGCAAGGTAAAGGCAGAATATGAGGAGAAAAGTAATAAAAGATGAAGTGGGGGAGGTAGCCAAGAACCATGACCACATCATGAAGAGATTTCTCGACTACAGGAAAGCCCTTTAACACAAATATGACAAAAGCCTTAAGAGAGGCTTATGAATGGAGACAGGCACAAGCTGATTTACACCTGAAACAAAACACTGTGACACTATGGATGGAATGTGGTGTTTGTGTGCGTGTGCACAATGTTGGGGAACAGATGAGGAAAGATAAGAGCAGTAGCAGAGAGGAGGTCACCTGGGAGACTACTGAAGCAGCCCATACAAGAGAAGCTGGTGATGTAGAACACGGTGGTGTAGAAACGGATGGAATGAAGGAAGGGAAGAGTGAGTTGAGGATTACTCCAAGGTGTCTGTCTTGAGTCACTGGGGTGAATAGTGGTACCATTTAATGGGCTGGTGATCACTGGACCTCATCTTGACAAAGAGTCCAGACGCACATTTGTTAAGCAGATGCAAAATGAAAAAATAAGGGTTGGTATCAGCTTGATTCAAGCAAAATCTTCCCTCAAAACTACAGCTGTGTGATAAGAAATTACCAGGTTTGTAGGGTAATATTAGAGCTGTTTTTGGACACGTTAGCTTTGTCCACGTTAGTGGACATCCAAAGCATTAGAGTTGCTGAGTTACGGTGAGACATATGAGGCTGGAGACATAAATCATAAAGCTGGCATGTAAAGCCATGAGACGAGAAGACCTAGGAAGTCAGCATCACTACTTGTGCTCTGGAGTTCCTCTTTCTTGGAAGAAGGGCAAAGCCAGTTTGTTATAACCATCTCACTCTCGGGGAAACACTGTGGGAGAGGAACTTCTACATTTGGCATTAGTGCTGCAGTTGTTTTCTTTTTAAGCAGGCTGGGTGTGGTGGCTCAGCCTTTTATCCTAGCAATTTGGGAGGTCAAGGTGAGAGGATAGCCTGAGCCAGGGGGTTGGAGACCAGCTGGGCATCTTGATGAGACCTCGTCCCTACAATAAATCAAAAAATAGGCCGGGTGTGGTAGTGCCTATAGTTCCAGCTACTTGGAAGGCTAAGGTGAAAGGACTGCCTAAGCCCAGCAGGTCAAGGCTGCGGTAGCCATGAGCGTGCCACGGCACTCCAGCCTGGGTGACAGAGTAAGACTCCAACTCAAAAAAAAAAAAAAAGATAAATAACATGAATGCCACTATACCAATGATCTCCATAGGAAGCCTAAAATATTTTGAGTGAATAGTGTTTTTTATATGACTGACTTACACCAGTTTTAAGTTTTAAAAGTCTAAAAAAACCTTCTTTCTATCCCAGGAGAGTTTGGCAAAGAGGCTTACTATATTTCCTCATCCTGACAAAGAGTTCAAAAGCACATTTGTTAAGCAGATGTAAAATGAAAAAATAAGGGTTGTATCAGCTTGATTCAAGCAAAACCTTCCCTCAAAACTACAGCTGTGTGATAAGAAATAATATATCCATTTGCCAGAGATATTATGGAAATCAGTCTTTCACTTGGACAAGCTCAGTCGTTCTTAACCCTGGTTGGACTAAGAGTCACTTGGGGAGCTTTTTAAAATACCAAGGTCAGGGCTCTACCAGTGACCAATTAAATTAGAATTCCCAGGGGTAGGACCCTGAAACAAAATTCATATTCCCTAGGCAATTATATCGGGCAGTGTTACGGAAACCACGTTTAAAACAAAGTTTTCATTCGTTTTATTATTAGTGTGAAATTTTGGAAAATTAGACACATGAATTATTAAATATTATATAGAATTGTATAGTATTAGAAATGCTAGTGAACGAGGTCTGTAGGATCATCTAGTCAGACAGCCTGCCTAGTCAGCTTGGGTCACCGTAACAAAATACCACAGATGGGGAGAGAAATGGAGAGAGAAGGTCGCATTGTGATTAGGAAGCAGACGAAAAGAGCTGATATCAAAGCAAAGTGTTTTTCCAAATTTTACAATAAGAATATAAAGTTTTCAGTGAATATGCATTTCTAAAGAATACCTCTATAATATAAGCTAAAAAGTGTTCTCCTTCTTTTAACACTTGGTAAAAGCTGAGGACCACAAAATCTATTTCTTTTCTCTACCACCACTGTGACTAATGCAGGTTGGATATTTAATTACACTTTGATTCATGTAATACATTCCTGATTGGTTTTCTAATATTTGATCTTCTCTGTCAATCACCTTTGTCTAGCTGCCAGAGTAATGACAGTCCTTTCCTTAAAATCCTTCAGTGCTTACACAACAACATAATCAACACTACTGAACCGGACACTGAAAAATGGTTAATATGGTACAATTTTAAAAATTACAATTAATACACATACACAGAGAACAACATAACATTTCCTGAAGGGGGGTGGTAGATCTGTCAGTGGTCCCCCATTATTTCTAAAATGAAATTTAATTTTCTTACTAGGACAAAAGGCTCTTCATGGTGTGGCTGTTGCCTCTCCCCATCTCTCTCTTATATGCATACTGCTCTAGCTATACAAAACCACCCACATTCAAGAGTCCTTTCTGCATCTGTGTTTCTGCTTACGCCATTACCCTAAAATACATCCTCATTCCTTACTTTTTGTCTCCCTGAATAATTCTGATTTATCCTCTTTAAGACTTGCTCAAACTACCAGGGAGTTTTCCCAGATCCTCCTAGGCTGAGTTAGGTACAGTCTTTCAGCATCCAGTGTTTACTCTAACAATTGCAACACAGTATGATAAATGTTTACCTGTCTGCTTCTCTTACTGGACTTTGAGCTCTTTAAAGACAGTATCTCTCATCTCTCTATTTCTACCATCTAGCACAATGCTGGGCAACAAGGAGGCACTTAAAAACGTTTGTTAAATTAATAGATGAGATTATATGTTAAAAGGATGAATAAGAATAAAACAGAGAGTATACTGTGGAAAACAAGAAAAAAAGCAAGCATGCAAAATCTTCTGGGATAAAACCAAAAACTTAGTGCTCCAACCTTGGTTTAGTTATGTGGAACACAGGAGGAATCTCCCAGGATACTCAGACAGGAGACAGATGATGAGTCAGTACTTCCAAGCCCTCAGGCTGGCAGGTTTGGCTATAGTCACATAATGGCTCACCACCTGAGGGCTACAGGGTGACTTACTGTGTGTGGATGAGCACATGCTGCTTGAGGTCCTGCCTCCGCATAAATAACTTGTCACAGTAATCACACTTGAGATTCTTCTCACCGGTGTGGATAACCATGTGGGACTCCAGATGAGCCTTTTGGGTAAATGACTTGTCACACAACGTACACCTGTAGTTCTTCTGACCTGCAAATTGGCCCAAATTATCACAATGTGAATAAAACTACTGGTGACATTCTCAAGACACACTGGTACATGTTTGGGTCTTGCAGCAGAGGCAGAAATAAAGCAGAGCTGACCGGTGAATGGAATTTTACTTTCTAGGACTGTCTATTTAGAACCACTGAGTTTACATTCTGCAACTAAAGCTTGTAAAGCTAATAATTCTGACCTCCTTTAGAACCTCTGACCTAAAAATATGTTTATAGCTAATACTCAATAAAAGATGTGAAAAAACATCACTCATAATCCTAATGCCCTACCTCACACAATTATTAAACAAAAAAAAACCTCATGAATTCTAGAACTTGACTACAGGCAAATGTTTTTACAAGCTACACTTAAAGGTCTTCTCTCTGGCCAGGCTCGGTGGCTCAGCCTGTAATCCCACACTTTGGGAGGCCGAGGTGAGTAAATTGCCTGAGCCCGCGGGTTCAAGATCCACCTGGGCAACTTGGTGAGACCTCATCTCTACAATAAATAAAAAAATCAGCCGGGCGTGGTAGCGCACGCCTGTAGTTCCAGCTACTTGGAAGGCTGAGGTGGAAGGATCGCCGGAGCCCAGCAGGTCGAGGCTGCGGTGGCTGGGAGCAGCCACTGCACTCCAGTCTGGGTGACTCAGTGAGACTCCAACTCAAAAAAAAAAATAGTCTTCTCTCTTCTTCTTTTTTTTTTATTTTCAAATAAATAGAGACGGGGTCTTGCTATACAGCCTAGACTGATCTTGAACTCCTCAAGCAACTCTCCTGCCTGCCTTGGTCTCCCAAAGTGTTAAGATTACAGGCATGATGAGCCATCTTGCCTGGCCTCTATCTTCTTCTTTTTTTTTTTTTGAGTTGGAGTCTCACTCTGTCACCCAGACTGGAGTGCAGTGGCCACTCCCGGCCACCACAGCCTCGACCTGCTGGGCTCTGGCGATCCTTCCGTCTCAGCCTTCCAAGTAGCCGCAATTACAGGCATGCACTACCACACCCGGCTGATTTTTTGATTTATTGTAGAGATGAGGTCTCGCTGCCCAGGCGGGTCTCGAACCCGTGGGCTCAGACAATCTACTCACCTCAGCCTCCCAAAGACGCGGGATTACAGGCTGAGCCACCAAGCCTGGCTCCTCTATCTTCTTTAAACATATAACCTCGTAAATCAGGGATGAAATAAAATCCGTACAAGAATGTAAAAACAAGACCCCTCTAAGACAGAAATTGGTTCTGGCTGGCGACCAGGCATCTAATGGGAAGCTCAGGCTGCTTTTACAGAATTCATTTTGTTTAAGTCCAAACACATTAATTAACTTCCAGATTATTAACTGCATTTTTCCAGGCACCTTCAAACTTTGGTGAATGATTAACTTCCTGATTATTAACTGCATTTTTCCAGACACCTTCAAACTATGGTGGAAGCCCCTGGAAAGCAGAGCATCTTAATAACTGAAATGACACCCTACAAAGAATTCATTGCCCTACCTGGTTTACCAATGAGGTCCTGCCGACAGCCATCTGGATTCTTTCTCTGACATCACATCGCAAATCTACCCACAATAACATCCCTCTGCAAAGCCTTTACTAACTGCTGCAAAAATTCCATTGTGATGGTCCAATACAACTTACCAGTATGTATCTTGAGGTGGGTCCGCAGGTTGCTGGGGTCACTAAAAGCCTTGCTACAGAAATCACACTTGTGGGGCTTCATACCCATGTGACCCATAAAGTGAACATGAAGTTTGGAAGGAGAGATAAAAGCTTGGGGGCACATCGAGCACTTCCACTTTCTTTCTTTGTTGTGGCTTGGCCCATGGCTGCTGCTGTGACCTTGGCTTGGAAGATGATTATGGATGTGGCTGGTCAAATGGGCTTTGAACTCTGTATAAGAACTGCACTCCTTGCCACAGTTACAGAGGTGCACATCTGGGTGTTCAGGAACACCTTAAAAAAAAATTACTCAATGTCTTCTGATACTTAAAACTTGTTCTTGATATTAACTGTTGCTTGAAATTCTTCCTTCCACCAAAATTTCTAACTTGCTTACTTCCTGCAAAACTAAAATGTCTTACTGAATGCTCTATCCCCAGCATTTAAAATAGTGTACCAGGCACACAGAAAGCACTTGGTAAGTACTGGATTATAAAGCCTCTTTTCTAGGCAAAATATTTAAATTTTATAGCACAACAAACTCTTACACAATATTTGTCATCATGAAAATGCAAAGAGAAAGCCTATGCAGGTTTTATCAAAACAAGGAACTTTGGGCTGGGCTTAGTGGCTCAGCGTGTAATCTCAGCACTTTGGGAGCCCGAGGGGAGTGGACTGCTTGAGCCCACAGGCTCAGAGACCAGCCCAGGCAACTTGGCGAGACCTCATCTTTACAATAAACAAAAAATTAGCCTGTAGTTAGTAGTGTACACCTGTAGTTCCGGCTACTTGGAAGGGTAAGGCAGAGGATTGTTGGAGCCCAGCAAGTCAACGCTGGGGTGGCCATGAGTGTGCCACTGCCCTCCAGCCTGGGCGACAGAGTGAGACTCCAACTCAAAAACAAACAAACAAACAAACAAAAAACAGGAATTTTGTTGTTTATGAAGTTAAATCTCAATGGTGCTAGCTCTTAGGAACTTCAAAGCCGCAAACCAAAGTCCTACCATAAAAGATCTTTTCATATGAATACTGCTTGGGCAAAAACATTTAGCTTATGAAGAAGCTCAAAGACTTTAACATCTCAAATATAGGAGTCAGAGTTTCTTTTATACATGTAAAAGTATGTGATTTGCTTCAGCTAACAAACAAATCATTACCAGACCTTATTTCTGATCCTTGGTGTTTTTACATGCTAGAGTGAGTGAGTCTTCCATTAACTTACCAATCTGTTGAGCATAATCCCGACTATAATAAAAAAGTAGTTCATTTTCAGGAGGGATATCTTGAGAGGTGCAGAAAAATATTTTTCCATCATGAGGATAAGCCACCAAATTCTGCTCTTCCCGGTTCCTAAATTATCACATTTAATACATCAACCATATTAATTTAGAGATGTAAATTAAGTGCCATCATTCCCCCCTCCCCCTGGCAAAATCCTATATGAAAGCTTGGAAGAAGTATTTTCTCTGAAACTTTAAAAAATTCCCTGTCCTACCTATTAGGAGGGACTTGTAGAGAAACAGAATTCTTACTTCAATGGAAGGAAAAAGAGTAAATAAAATGATGTATTTAAAAAAAAAAAAAAAAAGCAGTATGGGCTGGGGACAGGCGCTTACACCTATGATCTCACCACTTGGGGAGTCCAAGGCAGGAAGACTGCTTGACCTCGGGAGCTCAAGACCAGCCTAGGCACCATAGCAAGACCCTGTCTCTACAAAAAAATTAAAAATTAGCCAGGTGTGGTGGTGTGCACCTGTAGTCCCAGCGACTCGAGAGGCTGAGGCAGGAGGACCACTTGAGCTCAGGAGGTCAAGGATGCAGTGAGTCATGATCATGCCACTGCACTTCAGCCTGAGCAACAGAGTGAGACCCTGACTATGACAGAGACACAGAACTAGAGGAATAAGAATTAACTTCAATAACAGTCTGAAGGGTTGATTAACAGCCAATATAAAGAAAAGGCACCCATTTGCAAATTCAGTGGTGACTATACTGTTCCTTATTGCACTGGTGAGCTGAATAAGCTGTTATAAAAAAGGACAGTATCATATGTTTGGATTTATAATCATCATTAGTCAACCACTACCAGAATGAAGAGTTGAAAAGCCTTAAGCTTTAAGTATGTCCAGGTACTGGTATGATTTGGATTCTCAGACCCTTCCCTATTTTATGCAAAGCTTCCTACTAAAAAACATATTTCTGTCATCATGGTAACTATTTCTGTCATCCAAGACTACTCTTACCTGGCTTTGCGCACAAACATCATCCAATTACATTCATTTTCGTCAGCTGTAATGATACAGAATTCGAGGACACCATTGTGGTATATCTGCCAACAGAAAACCAAACATACATGTCCTATGAACTGACAAGTGATAAAGTACTACTCTAAACTTAGGCCAGCAATGATCTCATTTGCTCATTTGTAGTAGGTCCCAGCTTTTCTGGTTAGTGTGAAACTATATGACTGCCTTCTCCAACATGCTTGTCATTTCACCAGTTCTCTTATTTCCAGCAATACAGTAAAGACTATCAGAGACCTACAGTTGGTGCTTGGAAAAGGGAATGGCTTCATTCTTGATTATCAGCCTTTTTTCTAGAAAACACTAAAAACCAGTCTTTTGTCTAGAAAACACCAAAAACCAGTCTACTTGTCTACCTGTTCTCATTACCTACCACACAGTAGGAAGTGAATGACTGAATGCCCACTGGGACAGAGGACCATCCCTTCTCATTACTTTTCCAGTTGGACCCAGCATTCTTGTGTTCTATTTTAGATACCAAAATTAAAGTACCCAGTGATAGTAATACCTTACCTCTCCAATTATCACAAGACCCATTTTCCCCTCATTTCAATTTTGCAGGCATCATTTCCAATTCATTGACTGAAAGATTCTACATAAACACATTACAGGAATAGCTGTTTATGTCAAAACATTACATTTCTGGCCCCTCACATTGGAAAAATAATCTTAGTTCCTTCCTTTTTTTGGTCAGAGATGGGGGTCTCACTCTATCACCCAGGCTGGAATACAATGCTCAAGGAACCCTCCTGCCTCAGTTTCCCAAGTAGCTAGGATTACAGGGTGCATGCCATAATGCCTGGCTAGTTTTGTCTTTCTATAGTGATGGGGTCTTGCTATGTTGTCCAGGCTGGCCTTGAACTCCTGGGCTCAAGTGATCCTCCTCTTGGCCTTCCAAAGTGCAGGGGTTTCAACTATGAGCCACCATGCCTGACCTCAGCTTGTAATTCTAGAATTGTTTTCCAAGGCAAATATTTGAGAAATGTTTTAGTTGACTACAAAATAAGACTGTCATCATATAAACAAAGTCTATGGCTCAGTTGCCTCAAGTGACTAAAACACATAAAATTGTTAAAAACCATTGGATTATCTCACAAAATGGACACTAAAACGGTTTGTCCTCTATTTTCAATAGCTAGTGCTTTGTTATATATTACAACTTGGCTGGCAAGAATAATAGAAAGGATATAATATTAAATAAATGATGGACAGGTGAATGGTACTGTATCAATCCTGGCTGATTTTGACTTTATTATCGCTTTTAACCTACCACCTCATAATAAAAACAGCCAAAAGTCACAGAAAAGTTTCATCAGCACTGACCTTCCAGATATGGTTAACTGCCTTGTCTGTCCATTCTGCTACTTCCATAGAGTGACTCTGCTGGCCAATTAGAGGCCCAAAGCAAGTCCGCACGGGAATAGTTTCTCCAGTCCATACACCTATCAATGGAAGGACAAGAACTATGCAATCAATGATTTAAAGGACTATAGGATACAGATGAGAGAGGTGCTTAACCTATGCAAAGAATCTTATTTTCAGTGAACCTAAGAACTCATATGCTAGCACTCCTAAGAGTTTACTAAGCATGTGGGTACTAGCCTGTAAACATATAAAATGTAATAAACAGATGGAATGGGGCTCAAAAAAATGCTGAGTAATAAACAATATCAGAAATTCCTGAATCTGGTTTTATGTACAAGGAACCTGACCATGTCTCTCCAAATATATTATTTCAGAGTTAATACATTAAAAAGAACAGAAAACACTATTCTACTGTAAAAATATAAAGCAATTACTATAAATCAAATTTCTAAAATATTTCATGCTTAAAGCACTGCTCTGTATTATCTAGGCTGTTTGGTACTTTTGAATGACTCATGCCCAAGCTGCAGCTAAAGGAATAATGAACCTGACTTCATATTTTCAAAAAAATGGCATAGTAACTCAGAGCCATGCCAAATTCAACATTCTAACAGTGTACATTCCTTATTCCTTTGTCTTAAGAAGTATTAGAAAATTTACAAACATTTGATCTAAATATCCTTTGTGCCATGAAGTTATCAGTGGTAAATTTCCCATGTTCCCATAAAAGAAACTAAGTTTCAAGAAACGTGGTGTTAGGATAATGTTAGTGGACGGGACAGCTGAGACTAAAAGTCAGTCTTTAAAGACTCAGGCCAGGGTTCCTTACTCAATTCAATCCTTATTCTAAGGAAGGAGAGGTTTCCCAATAAAGTTTTCAACTTGATTTATTGCTATTATCAGTGGTTAAGACAAATATTCTCTAAAAGCATAAATCTTAAGCCATAAATTGACTTTTGGCTCAACCCAATAGTCATTAAATATGCACACCCACTTTTACCACTCTACCCTACCCTACAAAAGAAGAAGAGATTTGATGGGGTTTTATGTTTCAAGGTTGTTACCAATTTCTGCTCCCACAATTGACTGCCGGAGAACAAGCTGCTTTGGGAGAGAAAGCCTTGCTCTGCTCTCTATTGGAGTGTCAGGAACAAAAGTCACTGGTCCATGATCTGGGCAGTCTGAGGGATAGGCTCGGTCACAGAGAGTGCACCCTGCAGAAGGCGAATTTGAGCAACACAAAGGGGTTTAGTTCAAGCAGGCTAAATTACTACTTAATTTTTTTGTTTAAATCTAATTACTAAAATGCATCTGGCAAGAAGCAAGGTTCTAGTAGAAATATTCTATCAAAGAATCCCTACCTTACACTAAAACATATACCCACTCTTAAACCACTCTTCAGACTCCAATAAGATCTGTTTTTTTCGTTTGATCCAACAGGATAAAATCCAATGCTGAAGAGAAACACTGATCAATAAGTAACACTATATTATTTCAACAATAAGGCACATTATCCCTCACATTAAGATGATAAGTAACATATTTAGACAAGATGTCTTAAAGTCCAAAAGGTTCTAATTCTGAATTGTAAAAGCAGACTGCCTTGCAATGCTATTAGTCATGCAAAGTTAAAGCATAGACACTATTAAGGGACAACGGGGTCAGAGCTAGCTTTATCATTGTAAGCTTTTGCTTCACTACAAACAAACCGGGTCAACCAAGTTTTGATGACTCATGCTTAAGACAAAAAAATTTGCAACCTGTACTTTTAAAGGGCAGGAAGGACAAGCCTGGACAACACAGTGAGACCCTCATCTCTCCAAAAAATAAAAAATTAGCTGGGTGTAGTGATGCGTGGCTGTAATCCCAGCTAAATGGGAGGCTGAGGCAGGAGGATCACTTGAGCCTAGGAGTTTGAGTCTGCAGTGAGGGGGCAGGTAGAATCATATTTTGCAGGCATTATTTGCTTAAAAATTCTTCATTTCTTATTGTCACATTCTCTATTTTTACAACTTCACTTTTACAAGATTATGAGTGTCCATCTCCATAAATCTTTTGTTCTGTTCTTTATACTTTTCTTTCTCTCTGCTAAGGAAAAGTATTTATGATACCATCAGTCAATGATTGAGTTCAAATTTTCCAAATTCTTCCACAAAATAGTTGGAATATATAAACCTTCAAACCATAACCATCTAGCTGTCTTATTTTCTTAAGAAGTGCACTAAAAATTTCTATTTAAGTAGCATAAAATATTGATAATTTTTCATATTTTTGCAAAACAGTAATAATATATTACTTATTCAACTACTTGATTAAAAATTTGAATTATCAGATTAGAGATCCTCTACATATAATGAGAACTGACTCTCCAGCGCTCTTAAGGGAATCACTTCCAAACAAAGGAAATTCAGATTTCATACTGCAAGAAATGCTTAGAAGTTTCTCCAAAGAAGATTATAAATGGCTTATAAGTACAGAAAAGATATTTAATACCACTAGTCATTAGAAAAATGCAAACCAAAACTAAATGAAATCGAGTGTGGTGGTACACACTACCCAGGAGGCTGAGACAGGTGTTCAAGTCCAGCATGGGAAACACTGAGTTGAGTGTGGAGCTTAGAAATAACCGTTTTGTCTGGAAATACTTAGAGATCACCAACATTGAAATGCTAATCGGGCTATGGAATTGTGATGAAATAGTAAAGAGTGTGGAATGAATAGCGGGCTAGGGATATTAAGATACAGCAGCAGAGGAAGAGCTTCCAAATAGACTGAACCATGTCTCTCAACACAAACAACAAAACAAAACCACGAGATGTCATTCCATACCACTAGGATGACTTTAATTTTAAAATTTTTTTAGATTAAAAAATATAGTTTATTTAAAAGTAAATTAGAGAGAGAAAGAGAAGGGAGAGAGAAGATTCACCTCTCCACGGTGGGGGAGGGGGCCAAAGCCAGGAAGCATGGCGACAGCCATAGCTCAAAGAGCACATGGCCATACCAGAGTCTAGCAAGGCTATGGCCCAGAAATAAATTAAGTATTGGCAAATATGTGGAAAAACTGGAACCCTCATACACTGTTGCTAGGATTATAAAATGGCACAGTCACTTGGGAAGACAGTCTGGCAGTCCTTCAAAAAGTTAAACATAGCATAATTCTCCTCCTAAGTATATATCCAAAAATACACAGTCATATAAAAATGTGCCCATGAGGGTTCACAGCAGCATTATTCATGACAGCCAAAAAGTGGAAACAATTCTGAAGTCCATCAACTGATAAATGGATTTAAAAAGTGGTATATCTGTATTAGATTATTCAGCTACTAAAGTACTGATACATACTATAACATGATGACCCATAATAATATTATGCTAAGGGAAAAAAGTGAGACACAGAGACACATAAGGGCACATACCGTATGATTCCATTTATATGAACAATCCAGAATAGGCAAATCAACAGAGACAGAAGGCAGATTCGTGGCTGCCTACGAATGGAAGGGGGGTAGAAGAGAATGGAGAGTGACTGCTAAGGAGTATGAGGTTTCTTTATAGGGTGATTAAAATGAATTGGAATTAGTGGCAATGGTTGTACAATCCTGTGAATATACTAAAACCCACTAAACTGTACACTTCAAAATCTATATAACTGTACACTTCAAAATATATATAAATCATATTTCATTTAAAAACACTTAGAAGAGGTTTTGCTCGCCTACTTAGGAAAAACTCTGCGCTTATTTAGGCTTTCTTGCTTGTCCACTTAGCAAAGACTCTGGGCTTATTTAGGCCTCCTCTTGTCTTCTGATAAATTAATGTTGCTTATATTAATTACATTCTTGGATTAAAATATATATATATATTTTGAGTTGGAGTCTCACTCCATTACCCAGGCTGGAGTGCAGTGGCACACTCACAGCCACTCCAGTGTTGACCTGCTGGGCTCTGGCAATCCTTCTGCCTCAACCTTCCAAGTAGCCAGAACTACAGACGTACGCTACCACGCCCGGCTAATTTTAAAAAATTTATTGTAGATACGAGGTCTCGCCAAGTTGCCCAGGCTGGTCTTGAACCCGCGGGCTCAGGAAATTCACTCGCCTCGGCCTCCCAAAGTGCTGGGATTACAGGCTGAGCCACCAAGCCCAGTATGATTAAAATACTTAAAAATTCTACATTTGAGACTTTATAAGGCTAACATGGGTCTCTCCACTGCCAGGCTTTTCTGTAGCACCACACTGTCCTGTGGTTCTTCTATTTTGGCCTTCCTGTTCAGTCTATTTGGAAGCTCTTCCTGTGCGCTATATCTTGGTATCCCTAGCCCTTTCTTCATAACACACTCTTACTAGATGATTTCATTCCACTTCTACAGCCATGGTCAGCATGCTAATAATGATGATCCCCAAGTATTCCAGACAGAAAGACTCTTTCTGAGCTCCACACTCAACTTTTCATTAGACATCTCTATTGTGCATCTTATACACAATGAAATCAACATGTCTAAAACTGGACTCACCATCACTCCAAAGAAAACCCTAATCTCCCTCCACCTTTCATTATCCTATCTCCCTAGTTTCTGACCACTAGAAACCAGGGTTTTCTCCTTAATTCTTTCTTCCCCCAACTACATCCAATTAGCTCAACTGAGTTTTCTAGATATATTCTACAATTTTCCTCATCCTAATGATATCTACTCTAGGTTGGAAAATCATCACTATTCACTTAAATTATGGTAATCATCTTCCAGATCTACTTGTCTCTAACAAATTTATCCTCATGTTGTAGCAGAACCCCACCCCACCCTTCATTCCTTAAAGCCCAGTTGGTCTTAGAAGACAGTGTTTTGGCCCCTACTTCTCTCTTACCATGTGACTCCTCCTTCGCCCCCACTTTATGCTTCAGCAATTCTAAACCACTCATGATTATTTTTTTTTTTTAGACTGGAAAACACAGTTTATTTAAAAAATAGATTATAGAGTGGAAAAAAAGTAGATTCACCTCCCCAAGGCAAGGGAGGGAGCCAAAGCTTAGGGAAACAAAAGCATGGGCCACTCATGATTCTTTTAGTTCTAATCACTTGCAGGTGCCAAGTCCTATGTTCCTGCCAGGAGTTGCCTACATCATTCTTGCCTTTTAGGTTTATGCTAATATGTATTTTATTTTTCCTAAGTCTTCCCGGACCCTTCCATGGCCTAGTTAGATGTTTTCCTTAAAGCTACTTTAGTACCATGCACCTAACCCCATCCTGAGATAGCCTGTTTACTTGACTATACTTGCTGTCAGACTATAAGCTCATTATAGGTATGTATATGCACTGTCTCTTGATAGACCATTCTATTGCTAGCGTCTAGCAAAGTTGCTTGCATATAGCAAGCACTCAACATGTGTCCTGCATGAAAGAAGCATGTAATGACACCAAAAATCAACTGTTTTTATATTCCTTTTTGTTACTGCCCAACAAGAAAAAATGTTACATGTTTAACTACGGAAATTTATATACATTCTGAGAAAAGGAAAAAAAATGAATTTATATTCACATACATTTTTCTGTGGGTTATAAAAGTGATATAATAATCTTATTTTTAGACCTAGTTGGAAAAGGACAAGGCATTTTACAAAGAATAGCTTTACTGAAGTTTACTCTTATAACTTTCTATTTGTAAAACTGGGTTTTTTACTGTGCCGAGTTTATCTTTTATTTTACTTTTTTTTTTGAGTTGGAGTTTCACTCTGTCGCCCAGACTGGAGTGCAGTGGCACACTCCCGGCCACCGCAGCCTCAACCTGCTGGGCTCCGGCGATCCTTCCACCTCAGCCTTCCAAGTAGCCGGAACTACAGCCGCGCGCTACCACACCCGGCTGATTTTTTTATTTATTGTAGAAATGAGGTCTCACCAAGTTGCCCAGGCGGGTCTCGAACCCGTGGGTTCAGACAATCCACTCACCTCAGCCTCCCAAGGTGCGGGATTACAGGCTGAGCCACTGAACCTGGCTTATTTTACTTTTTTTTTTGAGTTAGAGTCTCACTCTGTCACCCAGGCTAGAGTGCAGTGGCACAGCACAATCATGGCTTACCACAGCCTCAACCTGCTGGGCTCAGGTGATCCTTCCATATTTTACTTTTTTTTTTTTAAGAGACAAGAGTCTTCCTATGTTGCCCAAGCAGGACTGCAGTGGCTATTCACAGGTATGACCACTGTGCACTCTAGCCCTGAACTCTTGGGCTCAAGCAATCCTCCTGTCTCAGCCTAAGTAGCTGAGACTACAGGTACACACCATCGCACCTAGTGTGTGCCCATAATCCTTAGCTTATCTGTAAAATACAAAAATGTTGTTACATTTCATTTCTTCAGGAAGATAATATAAGAAACAACTAAATGTTTTTATGTCACTTGGCTTACTTGAAGAAAAGGTACTACAATTAATATAAAGGACAAAGGCAAAGAAAAATTCCAAAGTCTAGTTTCTCTACTCCCTTAATCAATGCCAAACCATGTGACTTGTTAGGGATTATGGCCCATTTTATCAATATTTCCAAAAGAGAAAGACTAAGCACACTCACAAATTGTAAACAAGGTTGCCATGTTTTCCTTGTTGGAATTGGAGTCTTCCATTTGCAGTGAAGGTGGTACAAAAGAAAGGCTGTCTGAAGATACATCTACATGACCTGTTCCCATAGCAACCTCCTGGGTGATGGAGGAGACAGCCACAGGTTCTAGGCTGAGGCCAACTTCATGGAGGGAAACAGATTCTAGGGAGGCAAGACTGTGTGAGGTAGAAAGTGCCACGCTTACGGAGTTGGTGCTCATGGCCACAGTGTGGATGGAGTCACTGAGAGCACTGTCAGACATCCCGTTAACCCGACTTGCAATGTGGTCTGTCTCCATGACCACAGGAAGCTCCAGGCCGTTCCCATGAATGGGTATCACACCACCATGTCCTACAGTGTCTGCTGCCAAGTTGTTGCTCACAGAATCCACAGACAGAGATTCATGACTTCTGGAGCCGTTGGGGATTTGGGAATGCTCGCCTGCAACGCCATCCATTGTAAGCTCCTCTGCCATTCCATCTGTAGAGATTGGGCTGGTAACCCTAGAAACATTCTCCATAGTGATTGTTGTGTCCAAGGCCACCTCATGGCCATCACTGGGATGAAGACTTTGGGCACCATGTGCATTCACAGAGCGAGAGTCTAGTGAAACAATGCCTGTTTCTAACCCAACATTTCCATTGGACTGATAGGGATCTAGTGCTGAAGGGTTATTGGCAATAGATAATGCTGTATTTCCATCAACATTTATAGAGTTAGGGTGGATGTACTGAGGAGGTGGCCTGTCAGCTAAATAAGATAAAATGCCTGAGAAAAGAAAAAGATCAGATATCAGCAACTTTTTAGTACATTGTCAAATACAAAGAATTCTAAGTATTTGAAGCTATTTTCCTTGCAAAATAACAGATAAAACAATCTACTTCTTTAATCAATATGTATACTTTATATACAGCAACATACATATACCATAATTGAGGTTTTTCCTGTAAAATTAAGAAATTCTAAAAAGTTAACTATATTCCTTTGAAGCTGACTAGAAATGATTCATTTAAACTCTGCTTTAAGCTGGGCTCGGTGGCTCAACCTGCAATCCCGCGCCTTGGGAGGCTGAGGGAAATAGATAGCCTGAGCCCATGGGTTCGAGACCCACCTGGGCAACTTGGTGAGCCCTCATCTCTACAATAAATCAAAAAATTAGCTAGGTGTGGTAGCACACGCCTGTAGTTCCAGCTACTTGGAAGGCTGAGGTGAAAGGATCGCTGGAGCCCAGTAGGACGAGGCGGTGGTGGCCGGGGGCGGCCACTGCACTCCAGTCTGGGCGACAGAGTGAGACTCCAACTCAAAAAAAAAATAAAAATAAAAATAAAAATAAACTCTGCTTTAATTCAGTATATACATAGTTATAATTCCTAAGTCTTAAGTAGTCAAAGTTTACTTTACTAATTATTAAAAAGTGAAATGATTTAAAAGCTGACACTCAATATAAAATAAAACATAGCTAAATATATATATATATTTTAAAGTAGGATTTATTGAGAAGATAGAAAAGTTCCCACAGTGGGAGGAGACCCGAAGGGGCTGTCCAAAACACAGTTAAATATTATTAAGCTTTAACTTATGAAACTATCATAACACATTAAACGATTCAAAACAAGTGACAATTGTACCTGCTTTATTAAACTAAAAAAACCTTAACACTCATGTTTGGGAGAATGTGGTGAAATGGTACTTGCTGCACTCACCATGGAAATATAAATTACTAAAATTTCTTTCAAAGTACATACATTAAGAACCTCAAAAATGTTCATACTCTCTTGCGTAAGAAATTCCACTTATGATAATCTTCTCTAATGCATTTTGTAATTATACACAAAGACATTCATAAGAGCATTAGTTAAAACTGTAATAAAAAAAACTGGAAAAGCAAAGCTGTCCGACAATAAAGATTAATAAACCATCAAATATCTTCAGTAGAATGCAAAGGATTCATTAAAAAGGATAATTATAAAAGCCATGTATCAGCAAAGAAAAATAACTATGCAAAAACAGAGAAAATTATTAAGTGAAAAAAGTAAAGACAAGCAATTGTGTAGAAAGTATGGTCTTATGGTCTTAAGCAGGGTGCAGTGGCACACACCTATAGTCCCAGCTACTTGGGAAGCCCAAGTGGGAGGACTGTTTGAGCCCAAGAGTGCAAGTTCAGCCTGAACAACATAGCCAGACCTCGTCGCTTAAAAAAAAGAAAAAAGTACGGCCTCAATAATGAAAAACAGTAAAAACCTATACACCACAATAAAAGAGGGGAAGTACACCAAAAAGATGGATGATGGGGCTAAGTGGTTCTCTTCCCTTCTTATTTGCTAAATTTTATTAAATGAATTATAATACTTCCGTAACAAATAAAAACTCAATAAACTTAAAAAAACAATGACACTGTGGTGGTTGGTAGAAATTGTACTTGCAGAATTATTAATACTGAACAAAGAAAATGCTGGAGGAGAAAAATTATTTATGTGAAATTAAGAAATTTAACTTAGTCAAACTGCTATATTAATAATGTGTTATATAGGCCGGGTTTGGTGGCTCAGCCTGTAATCCCAGCACTTTGGGAGGCCGAGGTGAGTGGATTGCCTGAGCCCGTGGGTTTGAGGCCAGCCTGGGCAACTTGGTCTCTACGATAAAATAAAAAATAGCCAGGCGTGGTGGCGCCTGTCTGTAGTTCCAGCTACTTGGAAGGCTGAGGTGGAAGGGACTGCTGGAGCCCAGCAAGTAGATGCTGGGGTGGCCGTGAGTGTGCCACTGCACTCCAGCCTGGGTGACAGAATGAGACTCCAAATTTAAAAAAAAAATGTGTTACATGAACATTCTAAGAGGCAAAGTATGTAAATATAAACAAAGATTTTTTAAAAAAAGATTGTTTTTTTCCTATCTAGAGATTAATGCCTAATAGTGACAAAAAGAAAAAAGTGTTATTCAAATCTTGAAGAACCGACATCAAAAGCTGGCTCTATTCCTTTTTTCCTAACATCCCAAATAATGATAAACTTACCAGGTAGAATGGTTCTGAAGTAACTGCTCTCTAGGTGAGGGTAAGGTGGGGGAGGAAGGGTGTAGTTTCTTTCAGGTAATCCACACATCACCCCTCGATCTCCAATACCCATTGGAAGCATCAGAGACAAAGCAGAAGGCAGAGAGCTCAGGGAGGGACCCAGGTTTGGAATTGCCACTGGCAAGCCTGCAAAAAAAATTTTATCTCAATTAAAAGAAAGCAAGTACTTATTAAATCTCTATTACCACTGGCTAAACTCTTAGAAAGCTTTTTGCATATGGGCAAAAATCTCACTTAGTAGTCCTTTTTATCCTAGATACATAATGATGAACAAACATTCACAACTAGCACTAAATAAAGTACTTCGAGTCCCAAAGTTAGTTTTAAACTGCCGAGTTGATCCTCCAGTTGTCTGTACTGCTCTTAAAAACCAAAACATTTAATTTGCAATAAAAAGCCTCGTTTAAGCCAGACTCAGTGACTCAGCCTGTAATCCTGCGTTGTGGGAGGCTGAGGTGAGTGGATTGCCTGAGCCCACGGGTTCGAGACCCGCCTGGACAACTTGGGAGAGACCTCATCTCTACAATAAATAAAAAAATCAGCCGGGCGTGGTATCGCATGCCTGTAATCCCGGCTACTCGGAAAGCTGAGGCGGAAGGATCACCGGAGCCCAGCAGGTCGAGGTTGCAGTGGCTGGGAGCGGTCACTGCACTCCAGTCTGGGCGACAGAGTGAGACTCCAACTCAAAAAAAAAGCCTAGTTTAAATACAATTTAAGAAAACAAATTATATACAGAAAAAAAAAGACAATATAACAAAATGTTCACAGGAGGGAGCCCTGAGTGGTGATATTGACATTATGCCTTCTTTTTTACATTTTTAAATTTTATAATTTCTATTTTCCATTTTATATGAGAATATTTCACTTCTACTTGGAAAATAATCTAATTTAAAGTTAGATGTAAAACTGTACATATATACTTTTTTTTAGTTAGAATCTCACTTTGTTGCTCAAGACATTGCAGGGGAGTGCAGTGGTGTGATCACTGCTCACTGCAGTCTTACCTCCTGGACTGAGGGATCCTTCAACCTTAATCTCCCAAGTAGCTGAGAATACAAGCATACACCACCATACTTGGCTAATTTTAAATTTTTTTTTTCTGTAGAGACGAGGTCTCGCTATATTGCCTAAGTTGGTCTCGAATTCCTGGGCTCAAGCAATCCTCCAGCCTTAGCCTCCCAAAGTGCTGGGATTATAGGAGAAAGCCACCATGCCTAGCCTATATAAAGCCTATAAGCTTTCATATAGCCTTTTGTATACATGCTGTAATTCATGATTAACAAAAAAATCTAAACCTCAGATTCTATCTACCTTGGATTATATCTATTTGCAAGGTGTTAAGGTGACTCTTACAAGTGCCTATGTACCATAATGAAAACTCATCATCTTGGATAGTGCTGATTTGCATATTTTTGCCAGAGGCAATAATTAACAGGCTTTCCTCCTAAACAAGAGTGTCCATGAAAAGGAATGCCTAAGAGACAATCAAATGGGTTAACAACTAACTGTTTTTTTTAAAAAGTTTCTTTTGTGAACACAAAGGAATGTGAAGAAACCCTAGTTTAAATGAATCTTATTTAACTGCTTTATTTTACTAATTAAGCAGGTAATTCTCTACAGAGAACTATTTAAACTTATACATTTATTAAAAATACTCCTAAACATTAACTCCTATTTTGATAAAGTCCAATATATCACACTGTCACAGATCCTTAAGAATCAACAGGTTAGCCGGGCTTGGTGGCTCAGCCTGTAATCCCGCGCCTTTGGGAGGCTGAGGTGAGTGGATTGCCTGAGCCTGCGGGTTCGAGACCCATCTGGGCAACTTGGCGAGACCTCATCTCTACAATAAGTCAAAAATTAGCCGGGCATGGTAGCATGTGTCTGTAGTTCCAGCTACTCGGGGGGCTGAGGCGGAAGGATCGCCAGAACCCAGCAGGTCGAGGCTGCGGTGGCCGAGAGCGGCCACTGCACTCCAGTCTGGGCGACAGAGTGAGACTCCAACTCAAAAAAAAAAAAGGAATCAACAGTTTACCACTGTAGGAGTCAATAGCTTACTCATTTCTTTTCCATTTCAACAGAAAAAGAAAATGAAACTAGGCAGAAAAAAAGATTTTGAAACTACAGCAATGGGGAAGAATGAGTTATTCCAATACGATTCTGCTGAGTCTGGAGGCTCATGGAGATTTCCACACAGCAGCTCCCTCTCTGACACCACACCTCTTTCCCCATAATTCTAAGCCTGGTGCATTTGCAGGTGTTGCCATTCATTTTCAAACCTGGTAGAAAATAAGCCAACCTCCCCATGCCTTCTGGGAATAGTTAGAGTAACTTTTACTAATTCTCTTCCATTAACCCAGGGACAGGGTGCTAGGTGTGAACCAGACCTTATTAGTAACCCTAATAAAATTCCAAGTTAATCACAGCACTGGACAAAACGTTATGAACCCAAGAGGACTATCAGAAAAAACTCCTTCTATCCACCAGAACTCCAGCACTCTACAAAAACGGTTTCTTCCATTATCTACGTGTGGAACCGCCATTTAGGCCTGCTCGGCTTACCCCTTCCACCCTTAAAGGGACTCCAATCTCCTCTAGGCTCCATTTAGAAGTGATAATGCAGTCAAGCTTTGAAATGCAGGGTTCTCTCTGACCACTCACCTGGGGCAGGGATGGCACTGTGAGTGGGTGATGCAGCCAAGCCCAGGTGGCTTCCTGAGACTGGCAAGGCATTGCTCACAGAGGATGAAGTCAGCTGCTCCATCCCCACTGGGCTCAGGTTCATTTCATTCATCCTAGAAAACAGCATACACATTTAGCTATGCAAGAAATTACCTTAGTGACTTTGTGTTAAGACACTGAAGAACCTGAAACAGTGGGGATGGGGAAATGGGAGGTGGCCAACTATTACTGCATTTTTATGCTAGCAAATACCTGAGATAGCTAGTGCCATGCTCTTTTCCATAGATAAGGACACTGGGATTCAGAGACATCAACAAACTGAAGTCAATTTCACATAGCAGAAACAAGATTGAACTCAAGAACTGCCCTGTTCCAAACCCTATGCACACCATCTAAAGCAAAGTTTGCGATCCTCAGGGCACATTGGCAATGACAGTATGTTTTTGTAAGTTACCCAACCTCTTCCTTTTACAATATTTATTTTCTTCAATTGGACTTCTACTTCAAACCAGTAGTGTTTTGTTTTGTTCTGATTGGGGGTCTCATTCTGTTGCTCAGACTGGAGTGCAATAGCATGATCATGGGTCACTGCAGCCTTGACCTCCTAGGCTCAGGTGATCCCTCTGCCTCAGCATCCCCAGTAGCTGGAACTACAGGGGGGCCTGGCTTATATATTTTTTAATTTTTGTTGAGACGAAGTCTCGATATGTTGCCTAGGCTGGTCTCGAACTCCTGGGCTCAAGCAATCCTCTTACCTTGGTCTCCCAAAGTGCTGGGACTACAAGTATGAGCAATTGTACCCAACCCAAACCAGTGGTTTTTTAGTCAGTTTGTTTTAACCTATTCAAACAATTTTTGCTAATCATTCTTGCCAGGAGTTGAAGTGACAATGGGTCTGATTCAAATTATCAATGATGTGAAAGACACCATATTTTCCTCGTGAATGAAGATTTTATTAACATTCTGTATCGCTATCTTAACAAATAATCAATAATCTTAATATTCTCACATATGGAAGTTCATTATGTAAACTTATAAAAAATTACTTCAAATTCTCACATCAATTCTGCAATGTAAGGTAAATGAGTGAGCTATGGCTCAAAGAGGACATGCCATATGCTCCCAAATCACACAGCAATTATGTAAAGGAGTACGGATCATTTTGGAAAATATTGCCAAAAAGTTTTTTTTTTTTTTGAGTTGGAGTCTCACTCTATCGCCCAGGCTGGAGTGCAGTGGCAGGCACACTCACAGCCACCCCAGCGTCGACCTACTGGGCTTCAGCGATCCTTCCACCTCAGCCTTCCAAGTAGCTGGAACTACAGGTATATGCTACCATGCCTGGCTAATTTTTGACAAAAAGTTTTTTCATGCACCAAACTTTCTTAAATCTACAGAACATTTTTAGCAGGCTGAGGAATTTAGGAATCACCTTTGCTATGCAATCCATCTTGCACTGCCATTAAACATGTCTTAAAAATAAAAGTAAGCCGGGCTCGGTGGCTCAGCCTATAATCCCGCACTTTGGGAGGCTGAGGTGAGTGGATTGCCTGAGCCCAAGGGTTCAAGACCCGCCTAGGCAACTTGGCGAGACCTCATCTCTACAATAAATCAAAAAAAATTAGCCAGGCGTGGTAGCGCGCACCTATAGTTCCAGCTACTTGGAAGGCTGAGGCGGGAGGATCACTGGAGCCCAGCAGGTCAAGGCTGTGGTGGACGGGAGCAGCCTACTGTGCTCCAGTCTGGGTGACAGAGTGAGACTTCAACTCAAAAAAATTATAAAATAAAAGTAATACTCATTTGAACAAGACATTATTGGGGTTATAAAAAAGCATTAGTTCCTATATCAGAATTTAGAGTCTGCCATATTATAAACATTATAGTTGTAAAAGGCTTGCCAGCAGGCTACCCCAAGGTCTCTAACGATTTCCAGTCTCCTTACACTGGGTATCACAGTAATACTGCCTTCTCTGCATGCCAATGTATCTGGGAGGGGTAAAGCAGGGTAGAGGAATCAAATGAGGCTACATATTCCTTAGAAGTGAAAGCAAACTGAAACAGGTTTTTAATTCTGAAAGACGGCGATGCCATTTATCAATCAACCTGAAAATAATAATAGCCAAACTTTACCCCCCTTACCATGTGCTAGGTAGGCACTGGGTTAAGTGATTTACATGTAACTATCTCTCCTAATCCTCATAACCACTGTGAGGTAGGTATTATTCTTAATCCCATTATAAAGATGAGGAAACTAAGATTCAGAGAAGCTAAGAAATATAACCCAGAATCACATAACTAGTAAGAAGCAGAGTTGGGATTTAAATTCAGATCTAACTGAAGAAATCCAAGCTCTTAAAGACAATTACAATGAAAGAACTATTTTGTCTTTTACCCAGTTCTAGTACATGAGGACCTGTCTATATTGTGAGATATATTTAAAATTCCATAGTCCTGTTTCCTGCCTTATTCTATATTCATAGGCTTCACCCTTATCACTGGCCAGGTATTCCACAAACTAAGCTCTCAAAAGTCAATGAAACGTACAGGGCCAACCTAATACAGCACCTTGTACAGAACAGGCACTATGAAATTTTTTTTTTTTTTTGTGACTGGATAGAGCAATGCAAACTCACTGTCCTTACCAGAAAGATAGAAAACACAGAGCAGATGAGGTACACCTAATGAAGGACAGCACATTAGTAATAGGCTTTCATTATGGCATAAAAGAGTGCAAAAAATCCTGTAGCCTAAAGAAAACATAGCTACCTTAATTTTGAAAGTTTCTGGGCTAATACTGGTTTCAAATGGACTTTTCCCAGAATTCTTTAGAGCTACAACAGTTACCAAAACACTACAATCACTAAAGTCTACAACAAATTGGTTACAATAATTTTTTTAAAGTACAACTAAAAGTCTGTAGCTTCAACTCTAATTCTGAAAATTCCTGAATATTAATCTATGTATCTAATGCCAAGATAAAAATCAAAATGGTGTTTCTAGGTTGAGTCCTAGGCCTTCTCAAACCAGTTCAAACCAGGGTTTAACGCGAGAGGCTCAGCAGATTTCTGCTTTGTTGTGAGTCACTAAAATGTGATGACCTCAGCAGTCATAAACCAAAGGTAACTAGTAACCCACAGAGAGAAAGCAGATGACGGGAATGTACGATATGATCCTCACAAGACTTTCTCCTTCTCAAGTGAATCTACCCCAAATACTTTTCTCACAGGGGATTCTAAGAAGCAATCTTGGAAGACAGGCAAGAACCAAGATACTAAGCTCTCTCTTCTTCCAGACTCATTTGTGGTAAAAATCATTTCCTATACACTTTGACGGTTTACTTGTGTGTTTCGAAAACCATCTGCCAGTCACTGACTTCACATCTTGCTCTTAGAATGACTTGTAAGAAACTAATTGAAATGCAGCCACTTTGGCCAGGCACAGTGGTTCATGCCTGTAATCCCAACACTTTGGGAGGCAGAAGCGGGAGGATCACTTGAGGCCAGGAGTTGGAGACCACCCTGGACAACACAGGGAGACCTCCGTTTCTAGAAAAAATTTTAAAAATTAGCCTCCCATGATGGCATACACCTGTGGTCAGGATCCCCTGAGTCCAGGAGTTTGAGACTACAGTGAGTTCTGATCAGGTAACTACACTCCAGCCTGGGCAACAGGGAAAGAAATGTAGTCACTTTGCAAATTGCAATGAAGTTTCAATAATTTCAATGAATTCGTGTTTTATCTCCCTCATTCTAAACATATAGCCTTTGAAATGGCCCTGAAAAAAACAAAATACAACGATTTTTTTGGTATTGTACAGGCAGGTACCTTAAAGTACTTTAAACAATCAGCATGAAGCCTGCAGAATTAGGAATTTGGTTCCTCACTCTACCATCCCTGCCATACAATTAACAGCAAAACTCAAGGGCAAGCCCGACGAAGAGCTAAGAACACACGTTGGCAACCAGTGTGTTCTTATTAGCCGCCCGAATAAGTGAAAGACAGAAAAGAGGTGTCAACGAGCCAACAATAAACGTGTGGCTATTGGGAACAACTTTTCACATGCGGAGTAAATTAGGACGAAGGCGAGTACGTGCAACCTAATACGAGTTTCTGGATTTCCCGTTCCCTTGGGGGCTTGCAAACCACACCTGTAGCCTTCCCAGCAGCACCAAGACAAAGACACCCAGCGCAGACACTTGCCAGATGGCTTCCAGAGACGTCAGTCACCGGCGCTGGAGCCCCACTCCCCACTCACCTGTGATGCATCTGCGTGGGGCCAAGTGTCAGAGAAGGGAGCGCTCGGGTGGCGGGGAACCGGCATCAGGGTCTGCGTCCCAGGGTCACGTGCTCCCGCATCTTGCTCACAACCGCTGCACCGACGCGGCCGCTCGGCCCCGGGGCCGCCCGGGGCCGCCCAGCTTCTTCCGAGGGCCGAGGGCCGCGCACCCCGCCGCGGGATGGGGCATGCCGAGGGACACAGGGGCCTTGCCTCCAGAAGCTTCAGGCGGGGGGCTGCCCGACCTGAAGGCGGGGCGCGAGAGCGGTCACCAGACGCACGGAGGGGATACGG
>NW_007245950.1:79487-93332 GCF_000164805.1 Carlito syrichta
GGCCCGGCCCGGCCCGGCCCGCCGCCTCCTCGGAGCCGCACCCTCCGCGGCGCGTTTCCGGCGGCTCAGCCACTCTCGGCGCCCGCCGCCCCGCCCCCCGTGCGTGCGCCCCCGCGTTCCGCCCCGCCCCCTTCCCCCGCCCCGCCTCTGCGCGTGCGCGTTGCCGGGACACACCCCTTCCGCCCAGCTCCTTCCACCCGGCTAGAGAGGAGCCGGCCTCGAGCCGCTGGCCGCGCCGCGTCTCGATCCGGCCTGATTGAATCGAGCGCCTCGCGAGGAACCCGCAGTTGCTGGGCGACCGGGGCCGCGGCGCCCGCCCGGCTGCGTTCCGAGTCCCCTACACCCCGCAGACGCAGCGTTTCAGTCTTCGTGACGATCCCCTACTGGAGAAGCCCGGGTCCACACAAGCCAAAATAGTTCGAAGTAAAGGGCGTAGCCTAGAGAGTTGGCGGTGTTGCCCGGGAGGCAGTGGGACGACGTCCCGGACATTTTTTGCCCTGGCGTCCTCAGTGGTGATGCTTGGGCTTTCGGACACACTCCTTCCCCTTCTCCCTTTGGCCCTTCGTGCTGGGCACGGTGCTAGGCGCGAGGGAGCTGAGCCGGCTTTGCGGGAGACCTGCCCCTCTCCCTACATGCCTTCCACCCTTTTTTTTTTTTTTGAGTTGGAGTCTTACTCTCGCCCAGACTGGAGTGCAGTGGCCACTCCCGGCCACCGCAGCCTCGACCTGCTGGGCTCTGGCGATCCTTCCGCCTCAGCCTTCCAAGTAGCTGGAACTACAGGTGCTCGCTACCACGCCTGGCTAATTTTTTGATCTATTGTAGAGATGAAGTCTCGCCAAATTGCCCAGGCGGGTCTTGAACCCGAGGGCTCAGGCAGTCCACTCACCTCAGCCTCCCAAAGTGTGGGATTACAGGCTGAGCCACCAAGCCCGGCGCCTTCCACCCTTTTAAGAAAACATACAAACACTAAACTTCCTGAAAACTTCTTGGGAAAAATCAGCCACAGCTGCACCTGTGACTAGAGTTTTTCCTGGGTGCTTCCGAGAGTTGGCTTAATAAACTTTAATTGATTGAGATCCTTGCCTCAGTCACTCATTTCAGTTATCACTATTTATATGAAGGCAAAACTATAGTAATAGAAAGCAGATAAGTGACTGTCAGAAGCTGGGGTGGGTGAAAGGGTGAGACTGCCTGCAAAGGGGCATGAGGGAACTTTTAGGGGTGATGAAATGGCCTCGACTGTGCTGGTGGTTACATGACTTTATACATTTGTCCAAACTGATCAAATAGTAAATTTCACATTGGTGAGTTTCTGAGGTAAAAATACCTCAGAAAGTCATTTCAAAAACTGTGTCAGGATTACCAAAAATTGAAGCATTCTGACCCTACTCCCCAGACTAGGGCCATGGTAGACTCCCTCATTGTACCTATCCTTGTTGTAATTAATAGTTTTATTTTCTATCTTCCCAAATAGATACTAAATTTAGGGGGAAAGATCTATGTCTGTCTTATTTAAAGCTATACAACAAAGCATAATACCTGGCATATATTAGGTGCTCAATAAATATCTGCTGAGTGAAAAAAGTCAAACTGGCATCATTTAAAGCCATGCACATCGACTCACATATCTGCTTGCTTGGAGATATACACCAAATGGATGCCCCAAGATTGCTTAGCTGTTGATTCAGGATGACTTTCCCCTTGAGGAGACTCCATAGTGCCATTAAGACAATGAAAACAATGGGAGAATTACTGACCAATTAGACAATCAGAAATGAAGTGTAGCTGTTCTCTTAGAGCCCAAGTACAGTCATGCATCACATGATGATGAGGCTATGTTCGGAGAACTGCATTGTTGTGTGAACATCATAGAGTGCACTTACACAAGTCTAGATGGTACAGGCTACTCCACACCTAGATCATATGGTCTCATCTACAGCTCCTAGGGTATAAACTTGGACAGCATGTGACTGCACTGAATACTAGGCAGTTGTAACACAGTAGGAAGTAGTTATGTATCTAAACATAGAAAAGGTGTAGTAAAAATGTGGTATAAAAGATTCTTTTTTAGTCGGAATCTCACTGTCACCCAGACTGAAGTGCAGTGGCATGCTCATAGCCACGCTCATGGCCACCGTAGCCTCAACCTGATGGGCTCAGGCGATCCTTCCACCTCAGTCTTCCAAGTAGCTGGAACCACAGGCACATGCCAATATGACTGGCTAATTTTTTTATTTACTGGAGAGACGAGGGCTCACCAAATTGCCCAGGCTGGTCTCGAACCCCTGGACTCAAGCAATCCTCTCACCTCTGCCTCCCAAAGTGCTGGGATTACAGACGTGAGCCACTGTGTTCAACAAAAGATTTTTTTAAAAAGGTATGTGTGTATAGGGCAGCTTCATTATAATCCTATGGGACCAACGTTGCATATATGGTCCCTCATTGACTAAGACATCATTATGTGGCTTGTGACTGTAATAGTAAGACTGTGAAATAAAGATATATGATAAAATCAAGGGTAGACTTTAGAGATCATTGCAACTAAGACAACCAGGTAACAACCACTAACATTTTTCCTGGATGGCAGAAACAGATGCAGAGAACAAGTTGTCTTCAAACATCATCTCCTTCACTAATGGGTAAACTTAGGCCTAGATTGAGCTGCTCAGGATATATTCATTTCAACTGACCCTAATGAAAGTTTCAAATCCTGCTTCTGATCTCTCATGGTAAGGAGGAACCAGAAATATGACGCTTCATGTGGGTAAACTTTGGCATTCTCAGGATTCCGGCCCATAAGCCTGATAAATTATAATGTATTACATCAGATTCTAATTCATTTCTTTCTTTAGTATTTGCCAAAAGGCATGAGAAGGCTAGGGTTTACTCAACAAATATTTGATGAGTATCTACTACGTGCCAGGCATTGCTCTAGAAACTGGGGATATAGCAATGAACAAAACAGGAAAAAAAGACCAGTTCTATGGCACTTACATTACAATGGAAGAAGACAAGTAATAAATAAATTAATTAAAATACATAAGGTTCCAGATAGCAATAAGTATCATGAAAAAAAATATGACTTGGAAAATGGATAGAAGGAGTTCAGGGTGGGGGGCTGCAATTTTCAACAGGGTAGGCAGAGATGTCATCACTGAGGAGGTGATATTAGGACCAAAGGGGAGAAGGGAGTGGTTCATGTGGACATCTAGAGGAAGAATGTCTCAATCAGGAAGAAGGGCAAGTGCAGAGGCCCTGAGGCAGAAGAATGCTTGGCAAACTTGAGAAATTGCCAGGCGACCAGTGACTCTAGAGATGTACTGTTGAATGTGGTGGCCACTAGCCACCTGTAGCCATTGAGCACTTGAAATGGGCCTAGTTTAAATTGTGTAGTTACTTTAGGGCAGGAGAGTAAAATAGAGTGATCGCGCCAATAGTCCCAATTCTTTCCTCCTTCCAGGAGTCAGCCCTTTTCCTCTTGGAAAGAGGCGGTGTCTATTTTTCTGCCCCTTGATTCTGAGTTTGCTATGTTAGATCAATGACCCTCTGGTTCAAGAGCATATCTTGAGGCCATTCTAAGGAGGCTGCCTTCCTTTTCTCAGCTGCCACTGAGTCTTTGCCCTGATCTTTGGAAACTGAGACTTGGGTGTAGAATATTAAGCCTTAGGACTCAGAACATTATTTCTCTTGGACTTTAACTCCTCTACAAGCTGCAGAATTACTTGTTCTCTAAGTGTAGTGGATGTGAGAGTAGAACTGGAGTGATCTTGTGTGTTCTGTTCACTCTCAAGACTTTAAAAACGGAACACACATTGTGTTGACCTACTCAATTTCTCAGAACTGAAGAAACTGTGCTAATTGCAGCAGAGGGTCACCCAGGCTAGAACTGCTGAATGAATCCTAACTCTAGTCAGGCTGTAGAGTAACACCCCTCTAACTAGACCAAGCAGAATAAGAAACTGGGGGGTGTGTAGGAAAAAAAACACACTCAAAAGTGTTTTCTTCTGTTCTGTCGCTCAGCACAGTCAACACAACACAGGTGAATTCTGTGACCAAATATGGGGGATTTCTCCCCGGTTATCAAGCAAGCAATCAGTTCTGCAGCAGACACCAGCTGGATGTGCTCCAATTCAATTACAATGCTATCTGCCTGGAGACAGCCTCAGGACAGTCCCACAGGACTGACCTCCTCCCCCAAAGACCAGTTGCATGTCCAGTCTCTGGAACTTCTGATCAACTAAATTCAAACTGAGGTGTCCACGACTGCCTTTTTGAGACTGGTTAATTTGCTAGAGTGGCTCACACACAGGGAAACACATTTACTGGCTCATGATAAAAGATGTTACAAAGGACGTAGATGAAGAGACACACAGGGCAAGGCACAGGGGAAGGGGCTAGAGCTTTCATGTCCTTTCCCGGTGCACTATCCTCTGGGTACCTCCACGTGTTCACAGCTATTTGAAAGCTCTTCAATCCTGTCCTCTTGAGCCTTTTATGGAAACTTCATTGGGTAGACATGATTGACTACCAAATAGAAATGTCATTGGACAAAAAGGGTATGATCAGATACTAAAGGCTGAGTGGGGAAACCCAGCAAGGCCTGTCTGTTCAGATTCTTCTTGACCTTTCTGTACAGCATTCCTTCCTCCAGAGTATGGAGCAAGCCCCCTTTTGAAATGAGGGTCGTATGACCTGCAGTCAGAAGGTGGGGGAAGATTAGAGTCCTGCCTTGGGCTGGTGAAAGGTCAGGGAAAGGTCAGAGAGATTCTGCTTTCTGAGACCTGCTTCAGAAAGCACTCCAACATTACAGCAAAAGACTATAGGGGGCAATGGGAGGTATGAGCCAGGAATTGTGGACAAAAACATAGCAAGGGGAATGATCTGTAGAGTTTAACCAAATACATTTTAATGGTGATATCATTGAATTATAACCTACAAGGTTATTGAAGCTTTGAGTTTTAATTTATGCCAGCAACTTGATAATGGGGGTATTTTTAAATTTGAAGAATTGTTCTGTTGGTAATTTATTTGACTGCATAACCTCTGGCCAGTTATATTGGAATGGTCTTCATTAGAGATAGGAAATAGAATCAGGAATAAGTTTTTAGCCTAGAGTCCACACAGCTTTAGGGTTAATTTAAGTGAGCTACTGTTCTGATCCATTGGAAAGGTTTTAAGGGGCAAAAACTAAACTGCCCATCTGCGATTCTAAGACAATTCATGAAGGAACAGTTTTGGCCACTGAAGGAGGGTGAAAACTTGAGAGAAAGTTAGGAACGTTATTAATGGCCTTCTAAAATTTCAACAGTAAATGGGTTTTTTTTTAACTGAAAAAGTAACTAAAAATTTACCTCTAAAGAAGGTCCGTATGTCTTTTAGGATGAGTTTTTTCAACCCTTCAAGTAATAGATAATTTCCATCATTTACAAATGATTCCAAAACCTAGAAATAGATGTACACTGCTCAACTTATTTTAAGAGTAGTATACTAGGATGACCCCCCAAAACTTGGAATTTATGTATTAAAAAATTATGAATTTATTCTTACATGTTTAAACTTCAGTCATCTTCAAAGCACTCTTCACTTGATGCAATACACCTGTCAAGACACTTTTTCCAATACTCAGAACAGTTTTTGAACTGGTCAGTTTTGATGCCTTTTAGTGTTTCTGCCATTTTTCTGTTTCACCTCTTCCATATCAGCAAAACATTTCCCTTTGAGGATTTTTTTTCTCATCTGGGGAAACAAAAAAAAAAACTGCTCAGGATGCGATCACATGGGGCATGGAGGTCATGCTGTTTTTGGTAAAAAAAAATTACTGACCACTCAGTGCAGTGTGGATAGATGCACTTGTAAATCACCCATTATGAAATGGGCAAACACGTTGGAAGAATCTCCAAAAAAAAAAAATTTCCTAGCTAGTACACTAACACTGATGTGTTCCTAGATCACTTATCTAGAGGGGGAAGCCTGTACTACAAGGGACCTGCCCTCCAAAAGATAATTTTGGCTTTTTTTGGATCCCCTCTCATATAACGCTGATATTAAAAAGGAGAGCATGAGAAAATAAAACTATGAGTCAATATAACTTGGGACTGTAGGAACAAAATTTCTAAATAAAATAGTAGCAAATTGAATTCAGTACAAAAGTCAATTAAAAACCTAGGATTTCATCCTAGTCATCATTAAGATGACTCATCATCAGAAAGTTAATAGATTGCTATAATAGTAGCAATTCACTAAAATAACAAATAAAAGAAGAAAATACACATGATTATCTCTGTAGCTGCTAAAAACCATTTGATAAAATTTAGTAGACATTCCTTGGGGTGTGCTCAGAGCACGGGGCATGGGTGTTTACAATACACCCAACAAGAATCTAGGGTCATTGTAATGAGGGGCACAAAACTGGTGATCTTCCTATGAACAAATGTCCTACACATGAAAATAATCATCATAATAGCCATTCCTGATAATACTCATAGCAAACTAAGAGTAGAAGAAAATGTCCTTACCATCATAAAGAATGTCTACTAAATAGTGTAACACTAGAAACTTTCCCATTAACATACAAGGCTGCTAGCTATTAGGACTACTATTAGTATTGGATTAGAGATCTTAGGCAATGCAATTCAATAAGAAAAAGATATGAGGGACTGGGCTCGGTGACTCAGCCTGTAATCCCAGCACTTTAGGAGGCAGAAGCGAGTGGATTGCCTGAGCCTGTGGACTCAAGACCAGCCCAGGCAACTTGGCGGGACCTTGTCACTACAATAAATCAAAAATTAGCCAGGCATGGTAGCAGTGCACCTGTAGTTCCAGCTATTTGGAAGGCTGAGGCGGAAGAATCCCTGGAATCCAGCAGGTCGACCTGGGGTGGCCATGAGTGTGCCACTGCTCTCCAGCCTGGGTGATGGAATGAGACTCCAATTCAAAAAGAAAGAAAGAAAGAAATTAGGTATATCAGAAAGAAGGAAACAAAACTATCACTATTAGTAGGCAATATTATTGTACTATATGTAAGAAATCCTGAAAAATCATCTTTAAAAAAACTATTAGAGATATCTTGAACAGATGTTGTTTCCCAAGTGTATACATTTATTCAAAAACTAATTTTAAGAGATTGAATTGTAGCTTTAATATCTGTGCATTTAGCTGTACGTGAATTTTATGTCAATTAAAAACCATTTAGCAGCTGGGCTTGGTGGCTCAGTCTGTAATCCCACACCTTGGGAGGCTGAGGTGAGTGAATTGCCTGAGCCCGAGGGTTCGAGACCCGCCTGGGCAACTTGGTGAGACCTCATCTCTACAATAAATAAAAAATTAGCTGGGCGTGGTAGCGCACGCCTGTAATTCCGGGTACTCGGAAGGCTGAGGCAGAAGGATCGTTGGAGCCTAGCAGGTTAAGGCTGCAGTGGCCGGGAGCGGCCACTACCCTCCAGTCTGGGCGACAGAGTGAGACTCCAACTCAAAAAAAAAAACCATTTAGCATTAAGAAGAGAATTCAGTGACATTTCTGGTGTTAAGATTAACATGAAATAAGTCAGTAGTTTTGAATAAGAGGAAAACATCATATTCACAATAGGATATTTGAAACATCTTGAGATAAACATGATAAGAAATAGGCTGAGCACAGTGACTCAGGAGTGGCTTGAGCCCAGCAGTGTGAGAATAGTCTGAGCAACATAGCAAGACCCTGTCTCTATAAAAAGAAAAAAAAAATTATATACATAATAAGAAACATGCAAGATCTACATGGAGAAATCTGTGAACTTCATTAAAGGGCAAACAGAAGATCTGAATAAATGATGTTCTACTGGGCTCATATATGGATAGATGCAACGTTAAAAAAGAAAAGACAATTCTCTCCAAATTAATCTTTATATTCGACACAATCCCTATTAGAATCCTAAATGGTGGTGTTTCTTTCTTCATGGATATTAAAAGTTCACAGACTCTTCTCTGTTCTTCTTTTTTAATTTGGGGCATCTTTGCTCAATAGTTCTTCCAGCCATCTTTCTCCAAATCTTGAGTTTGGTTTCTCTTTCTAATTCATATCAAGATGTCAGATAGACAAGCAGAGGCCTTGGAAAACTTGTGGTTGGAGAAGGTAGCCTTAAACAAGAGAGAAAAGACAAAAGCTATATAAAAAAGGATTCATATATTTGACTACATCAAAATTTTAAATCTGTATATCACAAAAAACTGTATAGGTGAGGCTAAAATGCAAACAGCGTTTGAGAAGGACAGAAAAAATGGAAAGGAATGGTATGGATAAAGAATGAATAAAGCTTTTCCTCTTTTGCATGACAAAACTTTATCTGGACATCTGATAAAGGCAGAATGTCAACTATGCTGTCAGGCAGCCTCACTTATATCAAAGCAATCATCTGATTGGTAAATTGCATCTGGACCGACACAACTATAAATACCTACCTGGTGCAGGATTGAATAGCTTTGAGCTTCCCTGAGTATGGAGACTTCAACTGGGCCCCTGGAATCCCTGGAAGCTATGCCTGTGGAGTCATGGGGTCATTACAAGAAATATTGGCTCCTGAGGTGTAAGAGACTTCTAAGTCTGGGTGGCTCCCATACTGGGCTGATGAGAGTCTTATTTTCTTGCACCTGAGCTAAACTTGGCCGCAGGAGGGTTGGAGAGAGCAACTATGTGGATTGTTGTATAGGTTACCACAAGGACTCCCAGGGAGATGGAATGCCTAACTGTGCCCTGCTCCAAGCTGTTATTTCTATTATTTTATTTTATTTTATTTATTTTTTTGAGTTGGAGTCTCACTCCGTCACCTAGACTGGAGTGCAGTGGCCGCTCCCAGCCACCGCAGCCTCTACCTGCTGGGCTCCGACGATCCTTCTGCCTCAGCCTTCCGAGTAGCCAGAATTACAGGCACGTGCTACCACGCCCGACTGATTTTTGATTTATTGTAGAGAAGAAGTCTTGCCAAGTTGCCCAGGCGGGTCTTGAACCCGCGGGCTCAGGCAATCCACTCACCTCAGCCTCCCAAAGGCACGGGATTACAGGCTGAGCCACCGAGCCTGGCTATTCCTATTATTTTAGAGACAGTGTTTTGCTCTGTCATCCAGGCTGGAGTGCAGTGATGCGATCACACTTCACTAGAGCCTCCTCAAATTCCTGGGCTCAAGTGATCCTCCTGCCTCAGCCTCTCCAGTAACTGGTGCTACAGGTGCATGCCACTATGCTTGGCTAATTTTTTAATTTTTTTGTAGAGACAAGGTCTTGCTATATTGCCCAGGCTGGTCTTGATCTCCTGTCATCAAGTGATCCTCCTGTCTCAGTTTCCCAAGACACTGGGATTACAGGTATGAGCCACTGCACCTGTTATTCTTTACTTCTATTTTCCCGAGTAAATACCATCCTATGCCATGATGCCCATGGTAGTCTTAGTGAATCTAGATGTTTAGTTATGCCTAAGAAGATCCCTGGTGAATGTTGCCATGTAATACATATTGTTCATACTTGAGCTACATAGAATAGAAGAAGTAATTGGATAGAAGCATGTTAGAGAACCAATTTGAGATTAGTTAACTATCCCTATGAGAAATTTTAGGGCTGGCATGAGGTCATAATATAGCACATGTATTCCTGTTGTCTCTTGTGGCAGTTGTTGTAAATTGCAGATAAAGGGACAAAAGATATCTGATAGGCTCTAGCCAACCTCATGTGAATCATCTTTAAGTTGGAAGGAACATTTATCTGGGTCAAAACTGACTGGAGAGTCACGGAGTCAAACCTTCCCCTTTTGATCTCTTTTATAAAGAGGAAGGTAACCCCACCCCCATCCTACTCCACATATCATGTGAGTATACACAGCGCAATTCTCACTGGAAAAGTCACTTATTTTGAATGTTTTTGTGCTTTAGGAAAAGTTCTGTCAGCGTTCTTTGTGACTACGCAGTTACATCATAACATTACTTGGACCCTATAAAAAGACCACCTAAAGAATCTATATTTGACCAGTTTTGATTGTGGTATTAGTAAAAAGAGAGAGAGAGGGAAGAGTTCTGAAGATATTTCTTTCTCAGAGACAGAATTTATAAGGAGCCAGAAAACCCGGCCCAAGAGCTTTAATTTGTAACAATAAATGTGTTGGCTTGGGTCAGATCAGGGTGTCATTTGAGTTTTCTATACAGCTTCTCTTATTACTTTAATTTTCATCAAATTAAAAAATACAAAAGTAACATGTGCTGATTGTAATAAGTTAAATAGTACAGAGGTCTATAAAGAAAAATGAGGCAGGATGTGGTGGCTCACACTTGTAATCCCAGCACTTTGGGAGACCAAGGTGGGAGGATTGGTTGAGCCCAGGAGTTTGAGACTAGCCTGGGCAACATAGTGAGACCACATCTCTACCAAAAAATTTTTTAAAAATTAGTTGGATGTGGTGGTACATGCCTGTAGTCCTAGCTACTCAGGAGGCTGAGGTGGGAGGATCACCTGAGTTCAGGATGTTGAGGCTACATTGAGTCACGATCATGTCACTGCATTCCAGTCTGAGTAACAGAGTGAGATTCTGACTCAAAAACAACAAAAACAAAAAAGAAAAATGAACACCCTCACCCCCTCGTCTCCAATGCTCCCTTTTGTAGACAACCAATGACAAAAAAAATGTTTGGTCTTTCCACTCCATTTTCTGTACACACACACACACACAATTTAGAACTGTTTGTTTTATGCTCATGCTGCATATGTTACTCTGCAATTTTCTTTTTCCCCTTAATACATCGTGACTATCTCTGCAAGTTCTTACATATCTTACTTATTATTTTTATTTTTATTTTTATTTTTTTGAGTTGGAGTCTCACTCTGTCACCCAGGCTGTAGTGTAGTGGCCGCTCCCAGCCACTGCAGCCTTGACCTGCTGGGCTCTGGCGATCCTTCCAGGAATTACAGGCGCGCACTACCACGCCCGGCTCATTTTTGATTTATTGTAGAGATGAGGTCTCGCCAAGTTGCCCAGGCGGGTCTCGAACCCGTGGGATCAGGCAATCCACTCACCTCAGCCTCCCAAAGGCACAGGATTACAGGCTGAGCAACCGAGCCCGGTTCATTATTTTTAATAATAGCATAATATTCTATAAGTATTAACCCTTTCCCTATTGATGGACATTCAGGCTGTTCCCTTTTTCCCCCTTTTTAAGTCACTACAAATGCTGCAATAAATATTATTGTATGTATAGATCTATACTGGTGCGTTTATATTTGTAGGACAAAATTGTAGGGCTCTCTGGGTATGTGATGTAAATTACTAATTGTAACCAATCTTTTTCCAAAAGCTTGCAGCAATTTGTGCTTCCAGTCCTTCTTCAAATCCTTACCTGCATTGGGTGTTAGCAATCTTTTTCATTTTTTGCCCATCCGAGAATGAAAAATGGTATCTTCACCGTTCTTCCTGTGGTCCTTTCCAAGCTATTCTCTCCTCTGTGTATAGAGTGAGCTTCTTTGAAACACAAATTTTATTATGTCACCATCTTGCTTAAAATAGCTTGTTATCTTCCTTTATCTTGTTATCTTCCTTTATCTTCGAATAAAGGTCAAAACCTGGCTGTAATCCCAGCACTTTGGGAGGCCGAGGCAGGTGGATTGCTTGAGCCCAGGAGTTCAAAACCAGCCAGGGAAACATAGTGAGACCTCATTGCTATAGGAAAAAAAAAAAAAATCTAAGGATTAGTCAGGTATACAGCATGTACCTGTAGTCCCAGCTACTTGGAATGCTGAAGTAGAAGGATCGCCTGAGTCTGGGAGGTCAAGGCTGCCGTGAGCCGTGATCTTTGTGATTATGCCACTGCACTCCAGGGGCTACGCAGTGAGATCCCAACTCGAAATAATAATTTTTTTAAAGAGGGGCAAATCTGTGACGTGGGCAAAAAGCACCTTGTGATCTCATAGCCTACCTGCCTTTCTGGTGGGCTTTTCTAACAGAAAGGGCTTTCTCAATTTCTCTGAGAAATCATGGTGACATGGTAAGTCATTTGCCAGGACAAGCCTGAGAGGGAGCTACACCTTCTAAGATATGACTAACTTATGCCTAAAAGGAATAATTATTTCTGTTTTATTGGCTTTGTTTTTCCAGTTGCTTGGGGCCGTTCATTTAGAGTTAACAGGGAAGCATAGGACTTCTCAAAAAGACATGTCAGAACGATGCCTCAGCTCCTGAAGAACAGGCAGAAGGTCTGATCATAAACGCAGGGGGTTTTTGCTCTCTTGTTTTCAGTTGGACTTTTAAAGTGGAAGCTTGCCTTTAATGTGCTGGTTTGCAGAAGAGGAAATCTGATTTTCAATGTGATAACACATTCTTTGACATTAACCAGACAGTTGGATTTTTAATGACACTTTCATCTTCAAAGCCCTTTACCGACACGGATGGATTAATTATTCCTTTTTTTTTTTTTTTTTGGTTGTGTGTTAAAAAGACAAGTCTTCAAAGCCATCATCCTTTCTCCTTGGAACTGGGGCTCTCCACCTTTCAAATGTTGCTTTCTTGCCCCCAAGGGAGAAAATAAATTGCTTAAAAAAAAAAAAAAAAAAAGCAGCATCATCCAATGGAAACATACTCTGTGCTATGGAAAGATGATGTCCTTATATCCTGGGTGGGATTAGAAGAGGTCAGGAAACAGTATGAAAGCTGTGTTTACAGTAAGCACTGGGGGAAATAACCGGCTAAGAGCGCTTGCTATTGTTCAGTCTTCTGATGTGCTCTTAAAAGCAGCATATATACATACATAAAACACGCTGCGTTAAACACAAGTTGGAATTTAACATGTGGACCCTTATATTCGTGGCTAAAGTATATATTTTCCCCATTCCCTTAAACAAAGTCTAATAGGGTTTTTTAAAGATGTGGTTTGGAAGAAGCGAGACTCAAGCCTGCCCCGGGGTCCTCCTTGATTTGACACATTTTATAACCACAAGAGCGCACTCTCCCCTTTGATGAGGGCTTCCCGCCACCTCCCCGAAATGAAAGAGCAAGTGGAAGTTTGCAAACACTCTAAAAGCTCCTTCCATTAGATCTGGGCGCCGGAAACCACAAAGGACGGTCAAGTTTTGATTTTCAAGGAAAAGGGCTCTGGTCAACTCTCTCGCTCGGCCGCCAGGGGATCTGCAGGTTCCTGGGAGGGGCCCTTCTCAAATCTTGCGGAGTCCCAGGCTCTTTGCGGACCCCTCATGGGCTGAAGACCCAGAGCGCTGGATTACAGGAGCTGAAAGCCTTGGCGGCTTTGGGAGATTACCGTGTTTGGTGTGCGCTCACATTTCCAGGCCAGGGGACCGAGCAGAGGAACCCGTTTGTTCGTTTTTGGAATAAGATCAGAGGGGAAGAGGCGGTTTGGAGTGTGGATTAGGGGCCCTTCATCCTTGTCTACTGCCGCCGTCGGAATCTTTAGATAAGGAGATCCAGGAGGGCAAGGAACTTCGAGAGTCGTGCAGAGCTTCTTGAAGCCGGTCCTGGAACCTAGCTCCGCACCCAGAAACTTCTCCAAAGACCGACCCGCTGTGCCAGGCAGTCTGGATGGACCAGCGTCCCCGCTTCGAAGATTTCCAGTCTCGTCTTGCGTTGGGAGACTCACCTCTTGGGGGATCTGTCTGCCTTTCTGCCAGATGACGGAGAAACGCACGCCGGCGGGACTGCTGACCCTGTCGTGCCCCCTGCGCGCCGTGCCCGTGGGCGTGCCGGGGGCCCTGCCCGCCCTCCCTCCGAGGGACCCCCTCGGGCTCCCCCTGCGCCTGGACGCCGCGTGCTGGGAGCCGGCGCACCCGGGCTGCGCGCGGAGGCGGCAGTACCTGCCCCTGCCGCGGGACGGCGCCTTCGAGCC
>NW_007245950.1:93728-126910 GCF_000164805.1 Carlito syrichta
ATCCGGCTTCCTCTCCAGGCCGAAACCTTTGGGCAAAGAAATGGGCGCTTGGAGCTGGAGGAGGTATTTTGACTGTTGGTGTCTGCAGTTTAGAGTGCTCATTAAGGAAATTATTTTCCTGCGGCGGGGCCCGGTGGCTCACTACTGTGATCCCAGCGCTTTGGGAGGCCGAGGCGGGAGGACTGTTTGACCCTGGGAATTTGAGAGCAGCCTGGGCCACACAGCGGGGCCCGGTCTCTACAAAAAATAAAAATAGCCGAGCGTGGTGGCCTGCGCCGGTAGTCCCAGCTACTCGGGAAGTTGAGGCAGGGATCGCTTGTGCCCAGAAGGGTGAGGCTGCAGTGTATGGTCACATCACTACTGCACCCAGCCTGTACAGCTGAGCAAGACCCTGGATCTCTTAAAAAAAAGAAAGACTCTTCTGTGCTTCTCAAATGCAAACTGTTCCAGATTGTGAGCACCTCTTTTTAAATACGATTATTCTAAAAACTCAGAGTGATAACTGGAATTTCCCACAGCCAATGGTATGGGTAAATTATATACTTAAAAATTAAATCTGGTCGGGCCTGTTGGTTTATGCTGGTAATCCTAGCACTTTCAGAGGCTGAGGCAGAAGGATTGCTTGAGCCTGGGAGTTCAAGCCTGGGGCCCTCATCTCTACAAATAAAAAATAAAAAAATTAGCTTGGGCATTGTGGTGCGCCTGTAGTCCCAGCTACTTAGAAAGCAGAGGCGGAAGGATGGCCTGAGCCCAGGAGGTGGAGGCTACGGTGAGCCGTGATTGTGCCACTGCCCTCCAGAAACAGAGTGAGACCCTGACTCAAAAAAAAAAAAAAAAAATTAAACCTTTACCAAAGAAGAACTTGACCACCATCAGAAAACCAAAAACCCAAGAAACAAACAAACAAAAAAACTGGAGTCCTTAAGAGGAGAGGAACATTTTTCTGCATTCTTTCCTTTGGGAATTGTATTAGGAATTTAACTGGGAGAAACAAATGTAATCGACAGTGTGCTTTAAGTGTCTGACACTTGAGAACACACTTGCTAGTGCCTGCTGCTGAGTATATGATGGTGCTAGAGAAACCATTCTGTGTTTGATACATATTGTCTTATCAACAAGTGGCCACTCAGAAACTTGGAAGCATTTAGCAGATGATACAATATCTTGGAGGTAATCATCTCTTTGGAAGAGAATCTAGATTTGTATGAAAACATGTTTCCTCTCAGTTGTTTTTAGTCCATTGTTTTTTTCCATTTTCTTTGCATTCCCCTTTGCGGTTCTCACTCTGGCTAACCTTGGGTTCAACTAAGGTGACGTTGGGACTTTAAAAATAAAAAGGAAATCCACTTGGGAGTGCCTTTTGATGGTTGAGCTGGTTGGGGGAAGGGATGTGGGACAGGAGGGATGAAGAGGTTGGGACATTCTCAAACTCTTTATCACCTTGAAGGCTTCCAGGAACAGTATATTGAAATGATGCAGCCGCTCTGGCTATGTTAAAAGTCAGTTTAAAATATTTAAGTTTGGTCATTTTTTCCCCCTGAGAAACAATTTTGATTTTGATAGATAGGTGAAATGCTTGTTGACATGTGAAGGTCAACTCCCTGTCTCTGAAGTTGTTTTCTAGCATGCTGAATTGCCTTTCCTTGGAAGCTTGGAGGGAGGGGAGGGAGGGGGGAAGGGGAAGGGAGAGGAAGAGAGAGGAAGGAAAGAGAGGAAAGGGGAGGGAGGGGAAATGGAGATTGACCAGGAGAATTAGCTTTAGAGAGCACTTTCCTGGTACTATTCTGTTGAGTCCCCACACTGGCCTCCTAGCATAAATTTCATTACTCCCTTTTTATAAACATATCAACCAGGATAGGCTACTATTCAGTGGACATCTTTCACATGCCAGGAATTTTGCTGCAGCTTTTGACATCCCATCCTGTGTAATTGTCATACACTTGTGGGGTGGGTATTACACTTATTTTGTGGTTTAAAAAATAATGAGGCTCAAAGAGGTTACATACCTTGACAGCTTAGTGTCGCTAGGACTCAGTGCGCTGAGACTCAGTTCTAGGATGTCTTTCTCCCTCACCATGCTCACTCTTGCTCTGTCACTTGCTAGCTGGGTTATGGAGCAAATGTGACTCAACCTCTCTGCAACTCGGTATCCTCACCGTGTGTACTATTTCACAGAAGTATAGGTGAAAGACCTTGGTAATCTGCAAGGTGCTAGCCAATGACAAATAGTAGTGTTATCATTATTTGGAGAAAATACTATTTCTCAACTGTATGGAGAATAAAGCTGGTTAAGAATAATCTCCAGGTGGAATTAGTGTTTTATTCAGTTTTCAAAAGAGAGAGTAACCACACTCTTACCTTCTATGGTAAAATTCTAGGGGATGTGACTTGAACGCTGAATATATGTTAAAACATATAATAACTGCTGGGCACGGTGGCTCATGCCTGTAATCCCAGCGCATTGGGAGGCAGAGGTGGGAGGATTGCCTGAGCCTAGGGGTTCAAGAACAGTCTGGACAACCTGGTGAGACCTCATCTCATCTCTAAAATAAATTAAAAAAAAACAAACTACACCTGTAGTTCCAGCTACTTGAAATGCTGAGGCAGAAGGATTGCTTGAACCCAGTGGGTTAAGACTGCAGTGGCAGTAAGCATGCCACTGCACTCCAGTCTGGGCGACAAAGTGAGACTCCAACTCAAAAAAAACAAAAGGAAGAAAGAAAAAGAAAAAATATAATTACTAATATCTATAATGATGACTTGTAACAGGATTCTATTTGTTTTGCGCTGCATAGATAAGCACTGTGCAATGAATCACAACCAAACTTTCCTTTTTCTTAAAATCAGGGCCTTTTCATTTGAATTAGCAAGATGTAACAGCTATTTTGTCTCACCCATTATTCAGTTATTCACAAACACCTACAGTGTATCCATTTTGGTCTCTAGGGAAGCTGTTAGCAAGCCTAAGTGAGATACATTTACTAATTAAGAAAAAGAGACGCGGCACAATTTGGGAGGTTGAGGTGAGGGGATTGCCTGAGCCCACGGGTTTGAGATCAGCCTGGGTAACTTAGCGAGACCTCATCTCTACAATAAATCGAAAAATTAGCTGGGTGTGGTAGCATGCGCCTGTAGTTTCAGCTGCCTGGAAGGCTGAGGCGGAAGGATCGCTGGAGCCCAGCAGGTCAAGGCTGGGAGCGTGCCATTCATTGCTCTCCAGCCTGAGCAATAGAGTGAGACTCTGACTCAAAAAAAAAAAAAGAAAGAGAGAACACATCCATGTTGTTACCTTCCTGGCTGAGCTGGAGAAGCTAATAAACTGAGCCTCTGGGCATCAGAGTGTGGTTTTGTCTGAAGCCGTACTGAGAATAAGGCAATGATGCTGAGAAACATTTTGGCCAAATAAAAATAAAACCCCATCTCAATCATATTACTTTTTTAGAGAAAAAAAAAGTAAACCCGGCAGCTTTTCTGGAACCTTCTGGCTTACAGGAGGAGCTCCAATCCAGGAATGAGACTTTTTAAAATGTTTGATTTTCCATTTCCATCAATGATCATGTCATTAACCATAGAACAATTTGACTTTTTTTTTTTTTTTGAGTTGGAGTCTCACTCGGTCGCCCAGACTGGAGTGCAGTGGCCGCTCCCGGCCACCACAGCCTCGACCCGCTGGGCTCCGGTGATCCTTCCACCTCAGCCTTCCAAGTAGCTGGAACTACAGGCACGCGCTACCACGCCCGGCTGATTTTTGATTTATTGTAGAGATGAGGTCTTGCCAAGTTGCCCAGGCAGGTCTCGAACCTGCAGGCTCAGGCAATCTACTCACCTCAGCCTCCCAAAGGTGAATTTGACTTTCAAAGAGGACAAAATAAATTCCCAATGAGTTTTGTGGAAGCAATGGAAGGAAGGGCATTTTGTGCAAATGGAGGTTCATGAAAGGAGAAAAACGTACTTTTCCTTCAACATCTGTCCTGGTTTTTGGCCACTTAGTCCAGACATGCCCTTGATTACACTCTCCTGCTTTTAGAATACTCCTTGTGGTTGGGGATCCTGAGTAATGGCTGTGACACCCACCCCCATACCCGAGTGGGCAGAGGAAGGGCTGTGTTGCTCTGTGGTACAGTATGCCTGGGCCCTGGGGCTGGAGCCAGCTCTGCCACGCACCCACTCAGGGACTTTGGGCAAGTCCCTAACTTCTGTGGTCTCAGTTTCCTGTGCTAGGCCACGTGAAGACTAGATTGTGTGATTTTCCAGCTCTAAAATATCATCCATCTGATGGGGAACACAGATGTCATAAGGCATGTCAGCTTCCTGCCACAAAGCACAGTGGCTTTCTCTTCTCTTTTCCCACTAGACTAAGCCAGCCCTGAGCCTGCAGCCTGCTTTTTTTTTTTTTTTTAAAGTCTTGGTTGCTATTACCATGTCTAATTAAAAAACAAAACAAAACAAAAAAGCCCACAAGCTTTATAATTTTTTTTGTTGACTAAAACTTGCGGAATCTTACAAACTGGTGGGGAAATAGAGCCATTTCACCTCCACATGAGGGAGAAACACTTCCGTGGTAAAACTGATGTCCAAAGTGTAATATGCTGTGAAGATCCAGAGAAAAGACGGATCTGTTTAGGCTTCAAGTGAGCAAAGAACACGGAAGAGAAGCTTCTGGAGGCAGCACTTGCCAGGGGAAAATGGCATGAGAATACAGGCTGAGGGTACCAAAGGGACAGAGCTGCCAACAAGGCAGGAGCCGCATGGGGAAGAGCATGAAGAGATGACGGAAGATGAGATGTGACGACAGGGACAAGGTTCGAGGGCACCGAAAGCCAGCCTCAAAGAGCGTGGACTTCAGTGGAGAACTACTGAAAAAAAATTTTTTTTAAATAAATTTGGAGAGAGGATGTGGTTGAGGGTCCCTCTACTCCAGTGGCAAGAACCCCCCACCCATAGGGTGCCGCCATCATGAAAGGAGAGAGATTGAGGAGGAGACTCGCAAGACATTGGCTTCAAAATGGCAAGGAACAATGAACTGACAGACGTGTAGGGGTGGAACTGATAGGTTTCTGCAACTCAGAGGAGGAGGTGGGAGAAGTTAAAGCCAGCTGTAGTGAACTCGCGTCAACTGAAATCAGGGACATAGAAAGAGAAGCAGACTTGGAAGTCAAAGCCTCGTTTGGGGGATGCTCAACTTAGAATTCTGGTGGGCTGCTCCTGTCCACAAGCACCTGAGCATGCTGATACCAAAGTCAAGTGGGAAGTCAAGAATAACTGTAAGCTTGGGAGTCACACACCTAGAGGTAGCAACAGGGGTAGAGGAGATCTTCACGGGAGAATGCTGAAGAGAAGAAGAGAAGGAAGCAGAGGCAAGCCTGCATGAAAGGCGGGGCCAAAGAAGAAATGTCTTCGAAGACAGCTGAGAAGCAGGAGCCAGAGAAGCTGGAAAGAGAACCAGGCTGGTATGAGATCATGGCAATTATATGAAGACATAATTTTACCAGAAAGAGGGAGTGTCTGGCAGCATCCTATGAATCAGAGGTGTCAGGTGGTCTAAGTGTGAGGGAAACCTGTTGGGTTGAGCCATTAAAAGATCACTAGAGACTTTTGCAAGAGCATAAAGGCACGGGACTAAAGAACCATGGAAAATGGGAAGAAGGGTGACCTTGAAGATTGCCCTTTCAAGATGCTTTGCAGGGAATGGAGAAAGAGGAGCTGGTGTGATAGGGACCCAGGAGGAGGAAAAGTTGGCATATCAAAGACCGTTCTGAGCCTGAGGTCTCACAGGTGAAAGGGTTCTAGGTGGTTCTGAGGCCCAGAGGTGACAAGACTTCAAGGAGTCTGAAGTCAAGTGGAGGGGGAAAGTCTTAGGAGGTGGAGTCATTAAAGAACTTGGAGGGCAGAGGGTTGGAGGGTAACAAACTAAGACAAAGTAGGTCTTGGCAGTGAGGATAAAATGAGACGAGGGTTGTGTGGAAAGCATGACTGGGTGGGTTTAGTGTTGTTCCTTAGGTACCTACTGACTACTTACAAAAGTGCTAGCAGTTTTTAATGACTTGGTTAAAAAATGACAGAAATCTCCTCTGTGATGACACAACGTTTTAAAGGATATTCATATTTATTTTATAGTTTAACGTTTGTGACTATAAGTAACTCCAGAAAGTTACTTAATAAAACTCATTTATTAGCCAGACTTGGTGGCTCAGCCTGTTAATCCCGCACTTTGGGAGGCTGAGGTGAGTGGGTTGCCTGAGCCTGCGGGTTCGAGACCCGCCTGGGCAACTTGGCGAGACCTCATCTCTACAATAAATCAAAAAATCAGCCAGGCATGGTAGCACATGCCTGTAATTCCGGCTACTCAGAAGGCTGAGGCGGAAGGATCGCCGAAGCCCAGCAGGTCAAGGCTGCAGTGGCCAGGAGCGGCCATGGCACTCCAGCCTGGGCGACAGAGTGAGACTCCAACTCAAAAAAAACAAACAAACTCATTTATTATATGAGATGATATATGCAACATACCTTGCACAAAAGTCTGGCAGCAGATAATAGGCACTCAAAAATTTATTAGTTTCCTTCTGTCTGTGACTTCTGGGAACAAAACAAAACAAAAACAAAACACACACACTTTTCATATAGAAAAACATCAACAAGGAAACCAGTACAGAGTAAATGAGAGAGAACAACAATAACAACCCCCCCATACCTATTTTCTTCCCTTTGTGGAATTTCTGGGGTCAGGGAAAGGAGACGAAAAGCCTAGCAAAGCACAGGACCTGGTGGAGAGTAGAACAGAGATGCTCTTCAGTCATCCAGCTCTGGAGAGATGGGGTCTGCTCCTTTCATGGAGCAGTGTGTGATCTGTAGTAAATACAACTTTAACCCAGTACCCTTGAACTCAGTTCCCATCCTCCTGACCCCAAGTGCTATAAGCCTGCAAGGGACTGAATGGGCACCCTCCCCCAAATTCATATGTTGGCATCCTAACCCCCATTGTGATGGGGCCTCTGGGTGGTGATTAGGTCATGAGGGCTTCACTCTCATGAGTGCAATTAGTGTCCCTGTAAAAGGGATCCCAGAGAGTTCTCGCATCCTCTTTCTGCCATGTAAGGATAAGATGAGAAATGGGCAGTCTGCAAGCTAGAAGACAGCCCTCACCAGAATTCCACCATGTTGGAGTTCTGATCTTGGGCTTCTGGCCTCCAGGACTGTGAGAAATAAATTGTTGTTTAAACTACTCAGTCGATAGTACTTTGTTATAGCGACCCAAACCGATGGTGACAAAACCTTAGAATGTGAGAGCCAAGCCATATCAGGCCGGGGGAAGCATTTATAGGACATGTCAGCATTACCCAGCTAGAACCAAGTCAACAAAGTCTTCAGATGGATGATCGTGTCAAAAGCCTTCTAAACTGTTTCTGTCTAGACACAGGTTTTCTTCAAAGCTTTCAAAGCTATCATTGTCATCTTCAAAAATGAGTAACAATCCCACTTGTCACCCTAGGAATGACATTTTGATAGCAATGTTGACCTGCAGACTCCTTCTCTGCTGAGTGATCACGATAAAGGCAAAGTCCACCCCTAGGCAAGCTCTTTGGACCCTTCTCTGCCAGCCATCACCAATGCTTTCATCTCCACAGCAGACAGACAGGCTGCTGGGAGCAGGCAGAGGGCCTGAAGTTACTTTCTATTTTCTTTATTGGACCGTGAAACCAGAGAACTGTTTCTTTGATTATTGTCACTGAGTTGGGTATGCGTGTTTTATTCGCAGGCTCTCTGGGTGGTGAGATTGGTTTTTAATCTTTTTGTAGCTATTAGCTGCGTCCTTTTGTGAAGACCTGTCAGCAGCCTTTTCATGTTGGGTTACTTACTGTCATTAACTACGGCCAAAATGAAACCGCAGATGCTGCAGAAGGAAGTGTGTCTGGGTGATAAAACTCCCAACTGGTTTTTGCCTACAGAGTGGGCCTTTAGGGCCACTCCTGAAACTGTTTCTCATCTCCCCGACAGAGAAAAAAGTCTCTGAAGAAGGAATCCTGTCTCAGAGTCAGGGGTTAGTAAGGGCTTTGGAGAATGAGTTTCACCGACCCTGGGAATTAGAGAAATAAGAATTAAACTGTACAGGACGGAAGCATATCTGTTCGCTCTTAAAAGACCGTTAAAGGAAGAGATTCCATAGCAGCTAACATTTCCTGAGGGCTTATTACAAGGCAGGCTAATCTTTGTATATATTATTCTCATCTGATCTTCACAATCATCCTACATGGTATGTATGGCATATCACATCCATTTTATTTATTTCTTTATATCTTTAAATCTTTAAAAAAATTTTTATTATAAAGATGTGGGGTACATTTCAGGGTTAGATTTATAAACATTGATCATGCAGGTACCCTTATTGATGAGGTGTGTCCCTCCCACCCCTAGCAGTTTCCCTCAACTGCCAATCCCACCCCCTCTCCCCTGACAGTTTCCCACTACTGCCAGTCGCTTTCTTATAGCATTATAATTGCTCAAGGTCCATTTATGAGTGAGAACATATGGAACTCTATTCTTTGTTTCTGTGATAAATCACTGAGTATGATCGACTCCAAATCCATCCAAGTTGCTGCAAAATCCATATATTTGTCCTTCTTTATGGCTGCATAATATTCCATTGTATCACATCCATTTTAAAGATGAAAACACTGAGGCTTATAGAGGTTAAGTAATTTATCACACAGATAAGTAGTAGAAAACCACACCTGTGCTCTGAGCCTCTACTGTGTTATTCATTTGGTCTTCATCCATCTGTCCCTTGTCCCTTCGTCCATCCACTCAACAGTCAGAAAATATTTACTGATTGCCTACATGAAGCTTATTTCTGGTTAGAGGAAAGTCAATAAACAACCATAGCCGGGTGCAGTGGCTCACGCCTGTAATCCCAGCGCTTAAAAGAGGCCAAGGCGGGAAGAATGCTTGAGCCCAGGAGTTTAAGACCAGCCTGGCTAACATAGTGAGACCCTGTCTCTACAAAAAATACAAAAATTATCCAGGTGGCATGCATGTAGTTCCAGCTACTCAGGAGGCTGAGGTGGGAGGACTGCTTGAGCCCAGAATGTAGAAGCTGCAGTGAGCTGAGATCATACTACTGCACTCCAGCCTGGGTGACAGAGTGGGATCCTGTCAAATAAATAAATATATAAATACCATAAGTATGTAATGTTTCAGGAGGTGATAATGGCTAAGAAAAAAAAATAAAGCAAGGTGTTCAGTTACTTTTCACCCTTATTTTCAACCACCTCTTCTCCTTTCCCTGTTCTGAGGCTTAGCCACATGCAGACTCAAAGGACTAGATAATTTTTGATCATAAGAACATATTTGAAGACTGACATTAAGTGCCCCTGCAAGCTCTTCTTGTTTGAGAGCCTACTTATCATACTCACACCTCAATCCCCAGGTAAAATAATGAAGGACAAGTGGAATAAAGTACATTTGGTCCTGGTGAACTAGGAGCTTCTTATCAACCCTCACTCATATATGCAGCAATTGAGGTTGATTCAGAACATTTCCTGATATATTTTTGTTCTGTTGTTGGGTTTATTTGATTGTTTTTGTTTTTTAGAGATAAGGTCTTCCCCTGTCACCGCAGCCTCAAACTCCTGGGCTCAAGGAATCCTTCCTGCCTCAGCCTCCTGAGTGTGACTGTAGGTGTTTCCATTAGTACTTTCATGGCTAGCTAATTTTCAAAATTCTGTGTCGCTCTCACTATGTTGCCCAGGCTGATCTCACACTCATGGCCTTAGGTGATCCTCCCCAAGTGCTGGGATTTCCCATGTAAGCCACTGCACCTGGCTGTTTCCTAATACATTTTTGGTTTGCCATCTGAATGGAGAGCAATGTGTTCACTCTGAAGAGCTCATGACTATAAGTATGCCATGACAAAGTAGAAAGAAACTGGATTCTGGTTTTGACATAAGCATTTAAGGACTGTGTTTCCTTGGCAAGTGATATGACTTCTCTGAACCTGTCTCCTCACTTGACAAGTTAAGTACAGTAACACCTATTCCATCTCACAGGGTTATAGGGTGAAATGAGGTTGGTTAAGTAAAAGTTCTCTATAAAGTGCTGTCATCACTAGGAATCCATGTGCAGATAGGTTCTCTAATGGAAGACTGAGATCACTTTGTAGAAAAATACAACTGTAGTACTTTATCTGGTCTTCAGGAAAATTCCAATCAACATAGTTATGTTGTTACATCCTTAATTATAGTGATGAGAAAGTAACATACTAGGTTATCTAATGTTGTATAATAAACCACCCCAAAACTTATAACAACACTTTATTATTTCTCCCAAATCTGCATGTTGACTGATGCTTTATCTGCTGGTCTCCCCTGAGAGAGTCAGAGCTGCCATTACTGTCAGATCCCAGCTGGAAAAGCCAGATGGCCCAAGATGGCCTCACTTGCGTGTCTCATGGTTGGACCTTACCCCATGTGGTCATTTATCCTCAGGGAGGTCTGGGCTACTTTCCATGGTGATCTCAAAGTAGCAGGAGGGCAGGAAGGGAGACTGCAAAGGCTTTTAAGACCAAGGCTTAGGGGTCACATAATATCTCTTTCTTTTGGTCAAAGCAAGTCATGAAGTCACCTAGATTCAAAAGACAGGACAACAGTCCCCACCTCGTGATGGGAGAGGCTGCAAAGTCACATTGCAAAGAAGCGTCCAGGGTAGGAGAAACCGTGGCTACATTTGCAAATGATCTACCACAAGTATTTTGTGTATGAGGTGTCTTTCTTTGTTTTAAAAATAATCTCAAATGTACATTATAGTTGTCAGAAAATTATGGAGAACTCCTGTCTCACAGTCGCCCACATTGTGCACATTTTACTTCTTTTGCTCCTTTGCCCATTCTCTGTAAATAATTACTAATGATTCTGAGTTGTTTTCTAAGTCTTTAAATGTAGTGACCCAGGCCGGGCTCAGTGGCTCAGCCTGTAATCCCGCGCTTTGGGAGGCCGAGGTGAGTGAACTGCCTGAGCCCGCGGGTTCGAGACCCGCCTGGGCAACTTGGTGAGACCTCATCTCTACAATAAATCAAAAAATCAGCTGGGCATTGTAGCATGTGCCTGTAATTCCGGCTACTCGGAAGGCTGAGGCGGAAGGATCGCTGCAGCCCAGCAGGTCGAGGTTGCAGTGGGCGGGAGCGGCCACTGCACTCCAGTCTGGGTGACAGAGTGAGACTCCAACTCAAAAAAAAAAAAATGTAGTGACCCATCACCTTTAATCACTACAGCATTCAGGTCTCACAAACAAGGACACTGCCCTACATAACCACAAGTCAAGAAGTCAACATTGGTACATCACTACTGACCAACTTACAGATTCTCTTCAAATTTCAGCAACAGCCCCGACAAATGTCAGTCTTTCCTTTCTGGTCCAGGATCCTGTTCAGGAATATATATTACCCTTTGTTGTCACGCCTTTCCGACTCCTTCAGTCTGAAACAGTTTGTCAGTCTTTCCCTGACTTTCATTTCTCTATCAGTTTTCAGCACACAGATTTTGCATGCTGAGGACAATTCTCAACTCGGGCTCATTCAAAGTTTGTTCATGACCAGACTCAGACCCTGTGTTCCTGATAGGAACTTCACAGATGGTGCCATGCTCTTCTTAGTGCCTGACACCAGGGGATGGGCTTTGTCCCACCATTGGCAATGTTGACCTCAGTCTCTTTGTAGGTGACTGTCAGGTTTCCCTACCTTAAATTCACCATTTCCCCTTTGTAATTGATTGGTATCGGTGGTTGGGGAAGTATTTCAATACTGTGCCAATATCCCGTTCTTCATTAAACTTCCACCAACTAGCCTTAGTATTCACTGACATCTGTATCGGTCGTCTCCATAATGGTTGTCAAATGTTGAGTCTGTTTCTATTAGTTCCTCCATATTTATTAGTTGGCATTCACCTATAAGAAAGAGCCTCCCCTACTCCCCCATTAATTGATTCACTTATTTATATCAGCATGAACTCATTCAGTGGGTTGTAATTACTATTATCACTTATTTTCATGTTCAAATTGTTCTTAATTTGACCAGGGGAGCCCCTTCAAGCTGGTTCCTTTTGATATGTCCCCATAATTCATTGAGAATTTCATTATTTTCTGGTACAAGATGTTCCAGACCACCCTTGTGTCTAACACACACAGACACACACACACACACACACACACACACACACACACACACACACACACACCCCAAGGATGATTTTGGTGAACCCCATGAATTATATGCAAACTTTTGTGTGCATTTTTCTGGGAAAGAGTCTAACCTAGCTATGATCAGATTCGTGCAGATGATCCCCAACCTCAAAACATTTAAGGACCATTGATGAACATCTCACAGGACTCCAAGCCATTCCTTCTTCTTTGCCATTGATTCGGTTCTTAGTTACTGGGTCCTTTGGAGGGACTTTAGACTTCGTGCTATCTCAATTACCTCCAACCTAAAACAATCTCTAACTTACAGGAAATGCTTGATAAATGTTAGTTATTAAGATTATTAGGGAAGAGTCTCATGCTTGGGTGCTAGATCCTGCAGGGTCTGAGTCCCAGATATCCTAGTGGAATTTTCAGTTCAGCTGACTATAAAACTAATTACAATAAAGATAAAAAGGGAAAAAAACCTGCTGTGTTTCGGACAACGTGAAGAGGCAGGTGTGAATGCCTGCAGTGCCCCAGGCGAGAGTCTGTTAAGTCCTATGAACTAAGCAACCCTGTAATGAGAGATGCCCAACAGAACCAATTGGATGCCCTGGCTGCCTCAGTACCCCCATGGTTGGCAGTGGCTAGCTTCTTTCAGGTGAGATGGGAAAGCATATGCTGGTCTGGAACCCTCACTCCTGAGGTGAGCTTTTTCTTTCCTGAAACACCACAGCTACGTTGTTTCATTTCAGTGAGTCAGGAAGTGCCTTCTGGCATTCATTTCACTTCACTGAATATTTGCTAAAAGCCTTGTAAGGACAGGCCTAGGGCTTGCCTTTTATATTTTAAATTGAAAGACATTGACAGATACAGGAAAAGCTTTTAAGCAAAAGTAAGCACTCTTCCCTCTGGTCCCAGCTCCTCTGCAATGCGCTGAGGTGGGACAAGTGACTTGAGGTCTCTGGGTCTTATCTCCTAATGTGTCATAGGGAGCTGGATCATGGGCTGTCCAGCTTCTTTCAAGCTCAACTCTTTTTTAGCTCCAATGTTATTCTATTTTTCATATGTTTATCCTGTTTCCCTGTATAAAGGAAGAGCACCCTTTAAACTTGCTTCCTCTGTGAGAAGACAGTATGTCTCACTTTGTTCCCTGTGGGATCCCAGGACCTGGGACTGTACCTGCCACGGTGAACAAGATAGGCAAGATCCTGCTCTCGTGGTGCTCACATTCTTCTGGGGAAAACAGAAGAAGAACAAACAGGCTCTAAGTGAGAAGTGCCTTGCAGAGAATTCAGCAAGGCTGCTGCGTTGGAGGCACTGTGTGCAACTGCAGCCGGGAGGCCTGGCTCAGGAGGTGATTTAGCGCTGAGACCTGGAGCTGTGTGTATCTTGGCAAAGTGTCCCAAACAGAGGAAGTAACACTTGTAGGGGGTGGACATGGGCCGGAGTGAGAAGACAGAGAGGACCAGTGTTGCAGTTAGAAATGAAGGGGCTAGTTGACGAAATTAGGAAAGTAGACTGGAGTCAGATGATACAGAATTCTAGGAGATAGAAAGTGCTTTGGATTTTATTCTAAGTATAAATACACACACACACACACACACACACACACACACATACACACACACTGTTGAATGGCGAATGGATAGTGGGTGGGCAAGGGTATGAAAGGAGACAATTTAAAAAGAGATAGCAATGAAGATGGAGTGCAGAGATCAGAGTTGAGATGCATTATTTGAGGAGTAGAGTTAACAGAACTTGCTGATACATCGGAAGTGCTAGAGGAGGGAAAGAGAAGAACGAGGGACAGTTCTATCCCTGTGGAAGGAGAGTAGAGCTGATGCCAGTGGACAATTAGGGGCCACTGCCATACTTTGGAAGTTGGCAAAGTATGGCCCCTTGGCCATATTTGACACACTGCCTGTTTTTGTAAATGAAGTTTTATTGAAACACAGCCATGCTCATTCCTTTGTTTTTTTCTCTAGCTACTTTTGCACAACAAACAGCCTTTTATATCAACAGCCACATCTGGAAGACTAGAATCTTCTAAATAAAATCAAGGTTCTATAAGTTAAAAAGAGGAGAAAGGATGTTGAAAAGGCAAGGTAGCCATGGCGCTCCATTCTTGGTGATTCTGTTCCAGTTGGATTGAAGCCCCACAATTTTAGTTTTACAAGCTCCCCAGGTGACACGGATGGGCAGCCAGGTCTGGTAGTGGAAGAGTCATGGGTTACAGAGAGGGGGCAAGAGGAGTCAAATGGGGCGGGAACATGTCGTGGGCCCATCTGCATAACTCTTATCCAGAACTCTCGTGGGTTCTGGAATTCCCCATGTGTGCATGGGCATGGGAAGGAAAAGAAGAGGAGCAGACAGGAGCAGGCAACTATGCAAAGATTCGAGTTGGAAGAGAAGTCATCCTGAGCCTTGCTCACTGATGTGGAATAAACTGTATTCAGCAAAGATGGGCTGTTGCTGGAAGAATGAGACATCCATCCTCAGGTATGGGGTATGACAGAACTGGACCTGAGAAGTCTCCATAAAGAAGTCGGACAGGAGCCTTCCACAGGCATTGGTTAATTGGTTAATCTGTTCGTCCATTTGTTCAACATACACTTATCAAGTGCCTACTACGGACCTGATACTCATCCTTACGAAGATGTGCAGTGCTGAGATGTGTGGTTTCTATCGCTCCTGTGTTTTCAAAGTAAATCTGGTTAGGCTTCTTCCTAGCATAAAATCCTTCAGCGGCTCTGCTCTAGGATGGCAATGAAGATCTTAGCTTGGACTACCCACCCTGCCTATTTGTGCACCTCCTGTGTCTGTGGTTGTGCCTCATTCTCCCATCCTGAGCTCCAGTTCCATGGCCATCTGTCAGTTTCTAATGCTCTGAGATCTTTCTGTCTCATGGTCTTTGCACATACTATTTATTTCCTCTGCTTGAAATTCTTTCCACTCCACTCTACACCTGGCTAAACTTCTATCCATCTAGCAAGTCGCTGCTTAAATGTGCTTCCTAAGGGAGCCCTCCCTCATCCCTAGGCCAGGCCAGATATCTTGTGTTTCCTCGTGCTTCTCTGCCACAGTATGTCACACAATGCAGCCATTTGTATGGTTATGTGTGTAATCCGTGCCTCCTCCAATAGACTAAAACTACCATATGACTCTTAGTCACTGCTAACCCTAATGCCTAGAATGAATGAGTGAATGAATGAAAGCCCTTGATAATCTCGTTTTACTTACACAATGATCTATAGGCTTAGTGGAGTAGGATAGAGTACAAGGATTGTTTGCTTTATTCTCTGAAAAAGAATAAAGGCATAGAGAAGTCAATCAGGTTATTGTACTAACAGGGTGACTACTGCAACTAAAATGGAAGCTGCACTGTATACTTCCTCTCTCCTGTAGGATTCCAAAGAGCACAGAGCTGAGAGCAGTGGCTCATGCCTGTAATCCCAGCACTTTGAGAGGTGGAGGCAAGAAGATTGCCTGAGCCCAGGGGTTTGAGACCAGCTTGGGCAACTTGGTGAGAACTCGTCTTTACAATAAGTAAAAAAATTAGCCAGGCATGGTGGCGCTCGCCTGTAATTCCAATTTCTTGGAAGGTTGAGGTGGAAGGATCGCCTGAGCCCAGCAGGTCAAGGCTGCAGTGGCCGTGAGCATGAGACTCTGACTCAACAACAACAACAAAAGGCCAGGCTCGGTAGCTCAACCTGTAATCCCAGCACTTTGGGAACCGAGGGGAGTGGATTGCCAGAGCCCGCGGGTTCGAGACCAGCCTGGGCAACTTGGTGAGACCTCGTTTCTACCATACACAAAATTATCCAGGCGTGGTAGTGCACACATGTAGGTCTGGCTACTTGGAAGGCTGAGGTGGGAGGATCGCTGGAGCCCTGCTTGTCAATGCTGGGGTGGCCGGAGTGTGCCACTGCACTCAAGCCTGGGTGACAGAGTGAGACTCCAATTCAAAAAAAAAAGAGAGAGAACAGAATCCCCTAAATCCATCCTCTAGACCCCTCTGCTCTCAGCACACATCACCCAGCAACAGGTTTTAAACATATAATATTATACCATACCCCTTATGACCATATCTCCTTAGGGCAGCCACTTTGGAGGTCCTGATAAGAGGCAGAGTGTATTTGTCAGAATAGGCTAAGTAATACTGCAGTAACAAACAGCCCCCACATTTGACTTAAAATGAAAGTCTTTTTTTTTCTAATTTATGTTATGTATTCATTGAGAACTGTCCTGAGGATGGGAGGTTCTGTTCATCATGGTCACTCAAGGACTTCGACTGCTTGAAGCTCTACCTTTGTGCCTGGGCCTCTGTGACTCCAGAGAAAGGGGGACAGAACATGTGCTGGCTCTTAAATCTTCTGCTTGTTGACATGTGTTATTGCCACTAACATTTCATTGGCCAAGGCCAATCTAATGGCCAAGCTTGAGTACAACAGGGTGGGGATAGTGTTTTAGGCAGGGAGAGGCACTGAATATTTGTGAACAATAGTACAGTCTACTACATTGGTTGTTTTAGTAATGATTAGTCTCAGAAGTGTTTTGGGGTTCAGACTAAGTTATCTCTATTATTATTATTATTATTTTTTGAGTGGAGGTCTCATTCTTTCACTCAGGCTGGAGTGTGGTGTATGATCCTGGCTCATGACAGCCTCAACCTCCTGGACTCAAGCAATCCTTCCATCTCAGCTTCCTGAGTAGCTGGGACTACTCAGCCAAGTTGCCCAGGCTGGTATGGAACCCCTGGGCTCAGGCAATCCTCTCACCTCAGCCTCCCAGAGTGCTGGGTTTTCAGGCATGAGCCACTATGCCTGGTCAAAAATTGGATTTTTATAATGACTGTTATAAAATATTTCAAAGCCTTTCCTTCAACATAGCATGAGTATCTCTTTTGAGCTCTCTCTCTCGAAGGAAAAATATTTTTCTCTTGGGAGCATTTGAAAGTCACACTAAGGTAAACACCACACCATGAGAAGAGTTGAGCCCTTCCTTATCCAGAACATTTAGGCTGAGTAAAAAAATAATTCGAGACCTGGCACAGTGACTCACTCCTGTAATCCCCAGTATTTTGGGAGATCAAGGTAGGAGGATTGCTTGAACCCAGCAGTTTGAGACCAGCATAGACAACTTAGTGAGTCCTTATATATACAGAAAAAAAAAAGAGAAAAAATAAAAAAAATTAGCCCAGCGTGGTGGTACACTCCTGTAGTTCCAGCTACTTGGAAGGCTGAGGAGAAGGATCACGTGAGCCCAGCAGGTTGAGGCTGCAGTGGCTGCAAGTGTGCCACTGCACTCTAGCCTGAGTGACAGAGTGAGACTCCAACTCAAAAAAAAAAAAAAAGAAATCCAATTTTCTTCTGCTTTTCCAAAACCTTATGGTGAGATCCAAAACGATGGAAAATGACTTAACTTTCCTGTTTCTATGTATGCTTGTTCCCCCCCCATTGAGGTAGACTGTTCTGTTGGTTAAGTAAATGGGATCAAATTGAAAGGGGAACCACAATGAAAAATGATGAGTGCAGGCATGTTAAGGAACAGTGTACAGAATCCAGCATGAGCTTCAGAGCATTCTTGAGCGCAAATCCCAACTCTGCTACTTACTCATGTGGCCTGCAGTGACTTACTTCACCGCTCTGAGCCAGCTTCCTCACCTCTGGGCTGGGAATCCTACCCACCTCAAAGAGCTGCTGTGATGGCTTCACGAGAGAATGTCTGTAATGTCTCTCACTTAGTAAGCACTCCAAAGATGTGACGTGGCACTGGAGCTGAGAGAACCGCAATAAAGTATACCATAAACTTAGGTTAAGAGCATGCTATAACCCAATAAATATGTAATCGGCTTGTGGACAGTAGCACAGCCACTTTAGTTTTCTGCTTTAAAACATAACCTGTAGCTGTTTAAAGTTTCAGTTATGGGAAAAACTGCAAAGCTCCAGTTCAAGCTTCAACCCCTTCCCTTGACCCACTTTCCCCTTAGCAACAACCAATCAGGTGCCAGGGGGAAATCACTTAAAGTTTCCAAATGTCTCTGCAACTTCCCCAGCTAGTGGGCCAAGGTCAGCCCGAGTCAAGCTAGCCAATCCTCCACGATTAAACTGACCACCAGAGGTTACTACCCAATTAAATGGTAACAAGACTGGAAAGTCCCCCCAAACTCCTCCTCCCTTTGTGTAAAAACATAAAAGGTGTCTGCTTAAGGAAGTCAGGGCTTCTGGGTGTACTCCGCTGCGTCGGTTGTCGACAAAGGTCCAGGCTCGAGCTTGCAAATAAAAACCCTCTTAAACTTTCATCGGAATTGGCTCTTGGTGGTCTCTCGGATTGAACTTTCGGCCACTACAGTAACCATTGTTTAATGAAAATGGCAGATTCAAAGATGATGGAATGATGGGTGGTGTCAGAAGTTCTAAGTCTGATGGCTTCTCTGATTGGCATTTTGCCTTTCATAGGCCTGTTGACAAATCTATAAAACAGGGAGCCATCAGATGGGCCACTGCCACCATGGCATAGAACCCCTTTGTGATCCAGTTGCTGGAAGGCTGGTGAGTTCAGTACAAGAGGAAAGTCCAAGACCTCCTCCTGGTGAAAGTATCTAATAGAGGATTCACAGGATCCTTCTGTTTCATGTGTGCCAGGTGAGGGGTTTGGAGTTAGGAGTGGTTTATTTTACTTAGATTGGCTGAGCTGGGCTCCCAAGAGCCACAGACACAGTATGGCTAAGCAATCCTCTCTCAGAATGAAGACTCCTGAGAGCACTGCATGCCCAGTGGGCATTTCCCTTTCCAACACTGAGGTGATACTGGTAAGTCCAAGGCTATTTCTTTCCAAGTTCAGTTGCTAAGTCTTATCATTTAGGAATTTAATAAAGAAGCACAGATATTTAAAGAGCAAATTCTTTAGTTGAACCTGCATTTAGCAAGGTGAGCTTCCTGGGGATTTTTCATTGGGTTTGTACTGATATGAAATGTTTGTGAAGGGCATGAATCGTTTGAGGATCACTGTGAGGATCTTTTCAATTCACATTCTTCTAAAAGTTTGGTAGGAAACATTTACTCTTAGGGCGAGCAGAAGTAAAGTAAGTATAATAGTAGGGAAGATGGAAATAGCATCTACTTCCTGAAACTGCTCTGTGTTACTTAGACCAGAGCCAGATACACAGGAAAAGAAGCCAAAGTGAGGACACAGTAGCAAAGATGGTTTTGCTTACTGTTGGGTCACTTTGGCTTTTCTCCTCTCACCCCATACACAGAGCTGCACCCTAAGTATTCCCAGCCTTCTGTCCTCTTTACATTGGTTCTCCTGCAGATCCCAATGGCTGATATCTCATGCTCCACTTAGAACCTCTTCTAACTCCTGTAACGAATCTTCATTTGCAGCCCAAAGGGCCTGCGGCACCTTCAACTCAACGCCTCTAACTCCTAACTTCATGACCCACTGGAAATCAATTTTCCTCATCAGTTTCCTGTTTTTGAGAGGGGAACTACCGTCTTTCAGTAACTCTAGTGCAAAATCAGATATACTGTGGAGTTTTTATCCTCTTATCTCCTATTAGTGTATCACTGTTCCAGCCAGGAATCTTTTGGTTCAAGAAAACTCAAAACTGGCTTAAGCACAAAGATATTCCCCCCAGTCCCCACTCCCACTAACTAGGAAGTTTAAGGGTATCTTGATTTCGGGCGCAGACGAGTCCAGGAGTTAAAATCTCATGCCACTGGGCTCGGTGGCTCAGCCTGTAATCCCACGCCTTTGGGAGGCTGAGGTGAGTGGATTGCCTGAGCCCGCGGGTTCAAGACCCGCCTTGGTTCAAGACCCGTCTGGACAGGCGATCCTTCCGCCTCAGCTTTCCAAGTAGCCGGAATTACAGGCATGTGCTACCACGCCTGGCTGATTTTTGATTTATTGTAGAGATGAGGTCTCGCCAAGTTGCCCAGGTGGGCCTTGAACCCGCGGGCTCAGGCAATCCACTCACCTTGGCCTCCCAAAGCGCTGGGATTACAGACTGACTCTCTAGTTTTTCTTCCACTTTGGTAAAGATATTTGCAGCAACCAAGGTCAGGCAAACTCCAGGAAGACCTCAAGCTAACACGAAACGTGGGGTAAATGGTTACTGAGTGCTCTGGTCTCTGCAGTTCCCACTGTTTTGAGGGCTACCTGAAGCTGATTTGTAGCTACAAAACAAGGCAAAAAGAGGGACCTGTATTACAGTCATCAAGCACAATAAAATCTGTTCATCCCAGAATCCTTGATGGTGGTCAGCATCTCTGATCTGCTGCAACAAGGCCAAGCAAGAGAACGAATCCCATTTAAAAGACATTTTTATGAGTGTTTCACATTAGTTAAAAGTGCACTTTAGACTGGACTGGCTGGTTCTTGGATTTAACAGAAAAAGCAGAATGGCCAAAGGAAGCTGTGTGATATCAGAAAAACAGCATGAAACTTGGGTGTCAGGAAGATCTGGCTCTCTACGTTTGGCTTTGTCACTGGTTGGGAACTATTCATTTTTGAGGCTGTGTTCTAATCTGCAACGAGGGGAAAATACCTACCTTCCCAACCTCATTAAATTCCGGTGAACAGCTCACATGATCCTCCCTCCACCATTCATGCAGCAAGGACCAAGATCTTACATAACCATGTCTTATATACTACAAAGCACAAATGGTCATTTCAGACATAATAAACACCTGTAATACATTTGGTACTTTGTATTTTCATTTACTACACACTGGCAAATTATGAGCTCAATCACCGCTCAATTCTCTGTGACATGCTTCCTGATAGCATCATCTTCTTCTTGGACCAATGGTGTTTCAGATATCAGTTTTAGAGCAAAACCTTTTAAAGAACAGAATTTATCAAAAAGATTTGGTATATACCAAATGACTGAATGATAATTAATAGCATCTTTATACTTAACCAATCCAAATGGACAAAAATCTTTCATGCTCTTGGGACAAGAAGAAAATCCCATATAGTCAAGCACTGGAGCAGATGCAAAAAGAATAGGACATTAATAAGAAGGACAGAATAAGCTGGCAAGTTTATTGGACTATCAGACTTCAGATATCGAGTGTAAAGGGGAAGGTTTTGGCAATACAGGTGTTGCTTGCAAGGAATTTTCAGAAACAGGAAAAAAACCTTATAATGAACATGAAGAAAAATAAATGCTGTCTTCCACAGGAAAAATTAGGAAAAACTAAAAAAGAAAAACAACCCCCTCCAAACTTCAAGTTATCTTATGTTTAAGTTTTCAAAGGTTACATGAAGTAGCATTTTCATATTCTAGGTTGGACGTGGTAGATCATGTCTGTAATGCTAACACCTTGGAAGGTCAAGGTGGGAGGATTGCTTGAGACCAGGTGTACAAGACCAGTCTGGGCAACAGAGCAAGACCTTGTGTTTACAAAAAAGTAATTAGCCAGGTGTGGTGGCATGTACCTGTAGTTCCAGCTATGTAGGAGGCTAAGACAGGATTGCCTGAGCCCAGAAGGTCAAGGCTGCAGTGAGCTGTTGATTGTGCCACTGCAGTGCAGCCTCGGCAACAGAGTAAGACCCTAACATAAATTAAAAAAAAAAAATCCTTCTTCTTCTTATTTTTGAGATAGGGTCTCACTCTGTAGTCCAGGCTGGAGTGCTGTGGCATGATCCTGACTCACTGGAGCTTTGACCTCTTGGACTCAAGTGATTCTCCCACCTCAGCCTCCTGAGTAGCTGGGACTACAGACATGTGCTATTACATTCATCTAATTAAAAAAAAATTTTATAGGGATGGGGGTCTCACTATGTTGCCCTGGTTGGTCTTGAACTCCTGGGTTTAAGCAATCCTCCTTTCTTGGCCTCCTGTAATCCTGCTGGCATTACAGGTGTGAGCCACTGCACCGAGTCAATTTTTATACTATTTTTAGAGACAAGGGTCTCACTCTGTTGCCCAAGCTGGAGTGCAGTGGTCTGATCATAGTTCACAGTAGCCTTGAATTCCTAGGCTAAAGTGATCCTCCTGCCTCAGCCTCTTAAGTAGCTGGGACTACAGGTGTATGCCACCATACCCAGATAATTTTAAATTTTTTTTGTAGATAGGGTCTCCACAATGTTACCCATGCTGATCTTGAGCTCTTGGCCTCAAGTGATTCTCCTGCCTCAGCCTCCCAAAGTTTTATAGCCTCCCAAAGAATTATAGATTTGAACCACTGCATCTGGTCATATGAAGTAGACTATGAAGATCAAAATGGGAACACCTTCAGATGTGCTAGATCCCATTATCAATATTTAAACCTTCATTTCCTCACTGCTCCAAGAAATATTCACAAAATTAGACAACTAGTGTGACTATATTTTGTTTGCACCTAATAAATTGGCTTTCTAGTCCATCACCAGTGTGTGAAATGTCAGTAATTTTGGGAGGACTAATGGGAGGCTGACTGACTTTAGAGACCTTTAAAAAGGAACCAAGATGTGTATAGTACTCAGGTTGTCCTTCACAACTGAAAGCAGAAGACCGTGCTCCCTCAAAGGGTGTTTCCGGCATGTATATGAATGGTGCTTTTTTTTTTTTTCACTCAGGTCATCATAAACACAGCTGGTAACTCAAGCATCATTTGAAGATCCATTATTAAATGGCTTTTCCTCAAATTGAAAAAAACATCTTTAGAACAAGGAAAACAATGCATCCTCCCTTTTGAACTCAAAATATTAACCATTACTTTCTATGGTCATGAACAGGGCCAAGTTTGCTGGAGAAAGATAAAAGAAAAGTTTATCAAAGCAGAAAGCCCCATTCATAAACCATTCTTCTTTTCATTTGCCCTTCTCACCTATTCCCCTCTCACTTGACTAAAGAGTAACTTTCAAGGCATCTAATAAAACTCAGCATATGTTTTAAAAAGAATCTACAGCACTTCCTGTACTGACATCAGTTAGTTTTGGGAGGAGACCTCGCTTTAAATCAGTTTCAAATGACATCATTACACATGCTCAGTTACAGGGAGTCTCCCCCAACACTCCAGCACTGCCTCATCTTGAGAGAGGCCGGTATCCTGCCAGGAGCCTGTTTTTCATCCTAAACTGCCCGCCAATGTTCTACATCCTTAAGTCATCTGTGGACAACAGTGGCCAGGCTACTCTTAAGGTGTGAGTACTCCGTAATGATGACATAAAGATCACAAACTTTTTGATAACTTGCAAATTCCTCCATCAAAAAAACTTAAGTTAGATTCACTACTCAGAGTAAAAAAATGTTAAGGCTATTTTGTATCATATATTTTTTCAGAGGAAATCTATTTTCTTCCAGTCTTCCAAGTAGATGAATCTAGAAGATACTCTGATAGGGGTTTTTATTATAAGCCGAGGGATACCTTTCAGAAAAAAATATTTTTGGGGTGCATCTGCAAAGGGAACCTGGGGGAAAACCAGAAAATAGCAACACTGTCTAAAGTGAATTAAGTTCAAACATTATATTTTCCTAAGTTATAAAATATTAAGGACAAAATATAAACAATATATTGCAACTTTATTAGATTTTCTATTTTACAGGCTGTTGAGATTCAGCCAATGTCTTAGTAACCTGAAACTAAAGCCCTTTGATATCTCTACAAGGTGTCACCGTACATAATATGAAATCTGACTGGTGGCAAAAGACTAGTCATAGTCAACCTGTCAACACAGAGCAACTGTTAATATGACACCTTTGGTCATTTAATGTCTTTATAATAATTCAGTCAAAATGTAAAGATATCCAGTCTCATGTAAGGGTTCTGTGTCACTACTATGCCAGGTATTATTAAAAAAATTTAGTCAGGCCAGGCCTAATTAATGACAGATACCAGCAGATGCCATGTTGCAGGTAACTGCCTTGTACTTAGAATTAGAAAGGCTGCAAGGCTATGAAAATCTGTTCTCTCTTGGGTCCCTATTACTTGCACCTCCATACACACGGCCTCCTCAATGCGTCCCACTCTCCTCTCCATCTAACATCCTTACTACAACTCCAGGTGTGCCCCAACTAAGAGGGGTTTTGCTCAGTGCAGGGGCAGTGCCTAGAAGGGTGTATGAATGGACAAACTGATAAAGTGAGGGAAGAAAGGAAACATTCTGAAACTTATTTAATAGAACCTTCTTCATGACATCTCTCGGGATGTAAATAGAGCCTGGTAGAAAGACGTTCATTCTGATTTCTTGACCCCTCCCCATCCCTTAATAGATTTTCCTAAAATCTGCAGGAGGACAACTGAGGAGGAGGCATATTCCTCCCTTTCTAAATGGGGACAATGTGCCTCCTCCAGGGAGTTGGTGGTGGTCACATAGGCAGGAGCAGTGACAACTGCATACTTTGGAACTTGTCAGCTCTTGAGTCTGAAGTGTGAAGAGTAAGTCACTCCACTTCCACTTCAGAGAGGGTCAGTGGTGTCCGGTGGTCCTGCTCCTCAATGTTCTAACCTTTGATAACAGCAATTGGTCTCAGTTTAATGGCCTTCTTGCTGATTCCAGCATCATGACAGGTATTCACCACATCTGTCACGTTCTTATAGGACTCAGGAGCCTGTAGGGGAGGAAAGAAACAATGTAAAAGTCTACTGAAAAGGCAATCTTCAAAAGCACTAAACTTCACTTGTAATTAAAGAAGTGTACATTAAAATAAAACTGAGGGTTTTCTTTTGCCTATCAAATTAGCAAAAATTTTAAAAATGAGTAAGCTCAATACTAGTAAGGGGTCGTTTGATAAACACTTATCTTGTTTTAATTTTAATGTTCTTTTTAAAATATATTTCTGTGATTGCCAAAAAATCTGAAATGAACATGTATTACTATCACAAGGGAAAGTTATTAAATTCATATATGGATAAAACTAAAGCTGTATGTGTGTATGTATACATGTGTGCCCACACTCTCAAAGTTATTTCTGTTTCGAGCAAGACTCCACCCTTCCATCTCACCCACATTGTCTTGCCACCGTCAGAACTCATCACATCACACACCCCCTCTATCTCTATTCATGTCAACACAAGACACTGAGGCGCCCAGGCTGATTCCCACAGTTTCTGGAACTTTCCCACTGCAGCCTCTGGAACTCCCTCCAGAGGAAGAAGCAAAATCTCTCCTCCTTCCTTTCTTTGAACACTCCTTCACCTTCTTGTTTTTACTGAAAAAAGGATCTTTCCTGAGGATATTATTTTCACCTCCAACTTTCTTAAGTAGTAGCTGTTTTCTCTCATAAACTGGGTCATGCCATTGGCCCCAGAAGTGGGACAGGTGTCCTCCTAGCTTTCATGGCAGTTTCCAGTCTCCATCCTTCCTTCCTAAGTAAGCACTCTTGGTTTTGAATCTTGTGGTCATCATATTATCACCTACTCTTCTTGTTGTAGTTATCTGCTAGAGTCTGATTCACTCCCAAACATTACCTGAAGATTTCTAACTCCTCTCTCCTGCTATAATTCTGAATGACTTCTTCATGCAGGGAGAGGATCCTTTCAGTGTCGTAGCTTCCCACTCCCTTGATTTCTGCTCCTCCAATGACTGTGGCTCTGCTTACCTCAGTCTACTTCCAGGGTACTAGCGTGTCATTACCAATGATCATCACTCCTCCAGAGTCTCACTCTTAAGCACTCCAGGCTGGTGATCACAGGTTTCCTGCTCACTCCCTCTTGCCAATAATCCTTTAGCTCTACCGGGACCTCCAATCCTTTGCAAATCCTCAATCATTACCTTGTTTTTCTTTCACTGTGCTCAACTTGTGACCCTAGTCAAAGGCAACACAGCACCTATTACATAACTGCATCTATAAAGCAGAATATAGTTGAAAAAATACTCAATCACTGAATTTGCCTAGGTGGGTCTTCGGTGCTGCCTAGATGATTAGTTCATACCTTCTCCAGCATCCTCATCCTCACTTTCAGGTGCTGACCTCACTTCCTAATACACTGAAAAAAACAGCTGCAGCCAGAGTCGAATGTTCATAAACTCTCTCACCTCATCTTCCCTGCCTATCTACATCTGCTCCCTCTCTCCTCTATTAAGGATGAATTATCTGTGCTCCTAGCAAAGACCAGTCCCATTCACTTGTCCACCAGATCCCATCTCCTTTTAGCCTCTCAGAGACACACCTCCAGTAATTTTCCGCTTTCACGCATCATTAATTTCTTTTAGATTCTTCTCATCAGCATAAAAACACTCGAGACAGATCAACAAAATCCTCCAATGTCTTTCCATTTTAATCAGAGTAAAAGCAAAGTCCTTTTACAAAGAGGAAAAAAAAAAAGGACCCACACTCTGGCTTCCCCTACCTCAGGCTTGCTCTTGTTGTGCCTGGCCTTGCTGTGGGTGCAGGGTTTCTGCACTCACTGTTCCCTCTGCCTGGAAAGCTTACCTCCAGATAATGCAGCCTGTTTCCTCACTCTCCCTTCAAGTCTTTAATATCACCTCACTAAAGTTTTCCACAACCACTCTACTTGTACTGCGCCCCTTCCCACTTTTCCTCATCCCCTTTCCCTGCTTTGTTTTTACTTCATAGCACTTATATGGTCAGTAACACACTACACATTTTACTATTTGGTAAGTCCCAGGAGGAGGCGATTTATGCCAGTTTTGTTCAACTGCAGTATCCCTAGCACCTAGAATACTATTCGTACCTAACTACAGCAGATATTAATATGTATTATTAGCTGAATACATGAATGAAAAAATCGTGTTGCAAGTAAACAGACAAACAACAAAAATCAAATGTTAAGAGTGGTTATTTCTGGTTGAAATTCTACATGTTTTCTGTTTTGTATTTTCCAAATCTTTTAAATCAAACATATTATTCTTAAGATTGGGGGAAAATTAACAGTTATTAAAAAATAAAGTTCAGTCATATACTCCGACTTTATAATTTTTCTTTTGAGATATCATTCTAATTGTTAAAACATCTAGAAAAAAGCTTCACGCATGAAGACACCACAACTTAATTTACAGTAGCAAAAATCTGGAAGTTACTATGTCCACTATGGGCAGAAACTAAGGTATTCAGTTGGTAGAATACTCAGCAATGATTTTAAAAGTGGCACAAAGCCAGGCTCGGTGGCTCAGCCTGTAATCCCGCGCCTTTGGGAGGCTGAGGTGAGTGGATTGCCTGAGCCCGCAGGTTTGAGACCCGCCTGGGCAGCAAGACCTCATCTCTACAATAAATCAAAAAATCAGCCGGGCGTGGTAACGCATGCCTGTAATTCCGGCTACTCGGAAGGCTGAGGCGGAAGGATCGCCAGAGCCCAGTAGGTCCAGGCTGCGGTGGCCAGGAGCGGCCACTGCACTCCAGTCTGGGCGACAGAGTGAGACTCCAACTCAAAAAAAAAACTAACAAAAAAAACTGCTTCTCTAAACATTTCCTCCCTCTTTTTCTAAATCTGCTTTCAAACGGAAACATAAGCATACAACTGCAAAAGCAAGGTTAAACATGAGTCAGCTCAAACTGTTTTTAAAGCTGAATATGTAGGGACTATACATGAATAGTAAAAATCATTTTTATGAACTTGGCTCATAATTAATCTCCAAACAAAAGACAATATAAAACCAAAATAAGGAAGATAAACTGAAACTGAGGCAAACGAAAACAACAAAAAAACCAAAAAACCAAACAACTAAACAATTTTTATTAGGAGTACTAAAAATTGTTATCTTGGCACAGACACAATTCATAAATGGTGAACATGCTAAATATTTACCAAAATTTCACTTACCTCTTCCATAACCAGTTTGGGTGAAGCAACACGGATTGCAATTCCCATATCTGCCAATTTGTCTAAGACATCCTGGAAATCTAAATTACGTCGAGATTTTGCTCGGGACAATGCACGGCCCTAGAATAAGGAGGGAATGGGGAAAGGTGAACTTCACTCTAATCCCTTGGGATTATGTGCCTTTTCCTTGGTCTTACTTAAATTAAAAAGGAAATTAAAAAGCAATCTTTCTGGGCCGGGCATGGTGGCTCATGGCTGTAATCCCAGCACTTGAGAGGCTAAGGTGAGAGGATTGCCTGAATCCAGGGATTCGAGACCAGCCCGGGAAATTTAGGGAGACCTCGTCTCTACAATAAATCAAAAAATTAGCCAGGTGTGGTGGTGTGCACCTGTAGTTCCAGCTACTTGGGAGGCTGAGGCAGAAGGATCCCCTGCGCCAGCAGGTCGTAGCTGTGAGTGTGCTACTGCACTCTAGCCTGGGAGACAGAGTGAGACTCTGACTTCAAAAAACAAACAACAACAACAACAACAAATTGTTCTTTCTCTACTTTATCAAACTTATTACATGCCTTTATAAGTCTCATTATATCCTTTTGGGAATTAAATTTCTATCTCTATACAGCATATTGTAGTTAAAGATTTACCTTTTTGCATTTCTATTACCATTAATCATTCAATATAAACATGTAAGTTTTTAATTATAAATACCATGTCTATTATCACAAAAACTTTGTGCTCTTTGTGATTTAAAATGATTCCTTAACCTCACAACTACTGATTTTGTACCAGTTAATTCCTTGTGGTGGGTGCTGTCCAGTGCATTGTAGGACGTTTGGCAGCATCCCTGGCCTCTACCCACTAGATGCCAACTCCTTCCTAAATCATGAAAATCAAAAATGCCTCCAGACACTGCCAATGTCCCTGTGGGAGCAGGGTCTACCTTGGATGAGGGCTAAAGTTAGGAGTTGGGAGAAAGCTGGAAATGAGAAATGATTGGAGAAAGAAGCAGGGTTAAAATAGGTTTGTGAGGGTCTGCCCTATGGAAAGGTAACCTAGACAGTTTAGACTTTCCATTCCAACACTGGGTAAACACTCTAATGGGTTAGAATAAGGGTTGGCAAACTACAGTTGTGGGCCAAATGTGGTCCACTAACCTGTAATTTCAGGTGGTTTTAAGTGGCTGAGGCAGGAGGTACTGCTTGAGCCCAGAAGTTTGAGACCAGTCTGGACAACATAGTGAGATCTCATCTCTACAAACAAATAAAAAATCAGACCGGGCTCAGTGGCTCAGCTTGTAATCCCATGCTTTGGGAGGCCGAGGTGAGCGGATTGCCTGAGCCCACGGGTCTGAGACCCACCTGGGCAACTTGGTGAGACCTCATCTCTACAATAGATCAAAAATTAGCCGGGCGTGGTAGCGCGCGCCTGTAGTTCCAGCTACTTGGAAGGCTGAGGCAGAAGGATTGCTGCAGCCCAGCAGGTCAAGGCTGCAGTGGCCAGGAACATGCCACTGCACTCCAGTCTGGGCAACGGAGTGAGACTCCAACTCAAAAAAAAAATCAGTTAGGTGTGGCAGCAGGTGTCTGTATTCCCAACTACTTGGGAGGCAGAGGTAGAGAAGGACTGTCTGAGCTCAGGAGGTCGAGGCTGTGGTGAACTGTGATGGTGCTACTGGACTCCAGCTTGGGCAACCTGACCCTGACTCAAAACAAACAAAAAAAGTTCTACTGGAACACAGCAATGCCCATCTATGGGTCTTTCTGACTTTATCCTAACTAGACAACAAGATGCGTCTGTCTTTCAATAATTCAAAGTAGTACTTTGAATTGCTTTTGCACTACAAGGGCACAGCTGAATAGCTAGTACAGAGACCATGTGGCCCCCAAAGCCTAAAATATTTACTGTCTGGCCCTTTACGGAAAAAGTTCACAGACCCATCTTAAAGGATAAGAGGCAACGTATACTGAAATGGGTGTCTTATAGACTACACATGGGCTCTGATTTGCAAGGAGAGTATATCCCCCAAATCTTGAGTAGACCCACACAAAAGGAAGGAGCACATTAAGCAAATGAGCAGGTCCTATGAATTGCTGAGATAAGGTGTGGTGTAAAACTGTATTTGAAGTTATATCACCTATAAGTCAGTTATAGTAAGCTCAGCTAGTGTGACAATTTCTCAGCCTGAATTTTCTGGACTTGCAGAGATAAAGAACAGTTCCTAGCCCTACCATGGCCTCACTAAGGCACAGATATTAAGTGACCTCAATCAGTTCACTAAACAGTATATATTACAGAAAATAATTTCAAGTAGAAGACCTGGAAGACCCAAACTTCAACTTTGTTAATGCTCAGTCAGGTACATTTACCAGTCACAATGCAAAACAATAAACAAAGTAGACAGCATTTCTAAGGAAGTTTCTGTTTTCCTTACCGCTCCATGACAGGTTGTTCCAAAAGTCTCAGTCATGCCCTGTTCAGTGCCAGTAAGAACATAACTACAGGTTCCCATGGTGCCACCGATAAGCACTGGTTGTCCAGTGAGCTGAGGATGCACATAAGTCAAACATGGTAAAGTTTAGAAAAGCATAAGCTTTATATGCCTGAAATATACATTTCCTTTTGCATTGTAGGACTGTGGTAGAAACCTAGACCTCTAAACACATTGCTCTTGCATTAAGATATTACTTTGAATCTTTGATAATTTGGAGGGAGGGAAGAAGAGAGTGAGTGAAAATGTGGGGACCAGGAAAGATGCAGAAGACACTGAACTTAAGAGCACAGCAAAACCCAAAAGGGTAGGGAACTGTTACTAGAACAACCATCCTTGGCAAGGTGTCTGCTCTCTCTTTGCTTCGGTTTCCTCATGTGTAAAAGGAGCAAGCAGGCTACAGGTCTTTTGAACTCTACTACAGTCAGACACCACGAAGACCAAAATAAGGAAACAGACTAAGTTTACTCTATTCTGTCTTCCAATAATTCGAAGTCCTCAATTCATCTTAATAGAGTAAAATATACTTCATGCAGCATTTTCTAGACACCACACAGCAACAATACAAGCACTAATAATGGAGAAGGAATCACTGCTTCAGAAAAGATTGGGAATTTTTGTTCTCACGGGTGACAGTACTTTCTTTGCACAATTGCTGCTTTCCTGTCTAACTGCAATCCCATTTAGAACGACCTAAATCATGTCCCCTGCTTAAAATCACAAACGTAGGACTACATACCTGGTAATCAACAGCAATGAGGGGATGGTGAGGAGGGAAAGCGCGGGTGGATCCCTTCCTGTGCACTAACAGCGTTCGCTCCTTTCCATCCACCACGTGCTGCTCTACTTTGGCAATATTGTGAGAAACATCATAGATTACGTGTAGGTCCAAGTCATCAGGGGTTGTGTTGAAGACTTTAGCAAAAGCCTAAGAGAAAAAATTAAAGTCAAAAGCAGCCAGAACCAGCTCTTCAGAACTTACCCTACTGGTTAAGCTAGTCTGTACCTGAAAAGCGTCAGGAATTTAAGAATTCAAAAACAGCAGTAGGATTAATCTTCACGTAAAGGACAAAAACTGCCTTAGACTACTTAAACAAATTTTCAAAAAGCTGCCTGGCTATTCTTAATCCCACCTTTCTGATCTTGGTGAATAGCACTTCTATTCTCTTAGCTGCTCAAGACACATTCTAGGAATAATTCTGATTTCTCTTCTCTCATTTTCCATGCCTGATATTTTACCAATTTAGTTTAAAAAGACACAGGGCCAGGGTCAGGGTTAGGGTTAAAAACAAAAACAAAAAGATACCAAAGGCTTGGACACTTGTGCAACATTTTGAATGAGTATGTAAACTTCGAAAACCAAACACCACAGGCTTTGATTTAACTATACCGTGTTTTAAAGCACTTAACAACTTCATCATGACTAACATAGAACAGAAGAGTAACTCCAATTGTACCTGTCGGGTTAAGAAGGTCATGGAAGAACGGTTGACCCAGGCATAGTTTCCAGCTGCTGCCATTCCTTTCAGGTAGTCCTGACCCTCTGGGGAAGCAATTCGTGCACAAGCCAACTGACGGTCATTGACTATAATCTTGTCTCTCTTCATGGCCTTTTCCATAGCTACCAGTGCATCTGGAACAGAAGAGCAACAAATACAAACCAGTTAGAGTTCTCTTAGTTAATTCTGATTTACTACAGAAAAGTAGGTCACATTCAAACTCATTCTACAAAAAAAACAAGCAAAATTCAACTTTCCCTATAATGTGCTGCTGAGTTCATCTATTTCTCAGTCAAGATGTATTAAGAATCTTCTCTGTCACAGTGCGATAACACTACATGGGATACACAGTCAACATATGCCCTCTAGGAACTTACTGTAAGGAGAATGAGATGTGTACACAAATAGCAACAGCATTTTTTTTTTAATTGGAGTCTCACTCTTGTCATCCAGGTTGGAGTGAAGTGGCACGCTCACAGCCACCGCAACCTCAACCTTCTGGGCTTAGGCGATCCTTCTGCCTCAGCCTTCCAAGTAGCTGAACTATAGACACATGCCACCACGCCCAGCAAATAACAGCATGGTCTTAATTACATCTTTCCCAACATGTGAACGAGAATAGGAATAGTAAAAAGTAAAATACACTTTATTGTCAACATGGTTTTTAAAAATAATTCTTGATGTTTTAATATAAAAGAGCTGGGGATAAGTGGTTAGATCTCCTGCAGGAAAACCAAATCCAAGACAAAGTGCAGGGAAGTCCTCAGCAGAACATTCTGCAACATTAGTCAATGCGTCATAAATCTGCTAGATTAAATAGTCTAAAAGGTCAGGTGGCACAAATTATTTTTGCAAAATGAAATGTACATACAAGGCTGATTGTTAACATGAAATTTACAGTTTATAATAACTTCCAGGTGTCTGTATAGTTTCTCATATATTCATAAATCCTTTCACAGCCTACAAGTCATCCAAAATGACCTATCCATTATTTCCCTGCCTCCTGCTTTTGTTCATACTGTCTTTTTGTCATGAATGTCCTTTGTGTGTGATTATGCAAACTGCAAGGCCCGGATTAAACACTATGTCCATGAAGCCATCATCAAAATCTTCTTCCTATGTTTTATTTATTTTGTCTCTCCAACCTGAAGCTGGGCTCGGTGGCTCAGCCTGTAATCCCATGCCTTGGGAGGCTGAGGTGAGTGGACTGCCTGAGCCCGCGGGTTCGAAAACTGCCTGGGCAACTTGGCGAGCCCTCATCTCTACAATAAATAAAAAAATTAGCCGGGCATGGTAGCGCACGCCTGTAATTCC
>NW_007245950.1:126930-196006 GCF_000164805.1 Carlito syrichta
CTGTAATTCCAGCTACTTGGAAGGCTGAGGCGGAAGGATCGCCGGAGCCCAGCAGGTCGAGGTTGCGGTGGCTGGGAGTAGCCAGGGAGTGGCCACTGCGCTCCAGTCTGGGCGACAGAGTGAGACTCCAACTCAGAAAAAAAAAAAAAAAATAATGAACATGATCTCTCCTTTATGAACAATTTGAAGGCAAAGTATCTATCTGCCTATTTCATCACTGAATTTGCCATAACACCTAATCTTGGAGAGTAGGTATCTAAGACATATTTTTTGAATGCTTAACTATTTTCTTGCTCTTTCTTGCCCAGGTAGTACTAGTAACCCACAAGGGTAAATATAAATAACAGGAGCTAATATTTATTGAGTGCTTACTACTGTCAAGCAATGATTTAGGTGCTTTACATACGAAGGGGAACCCAAAAAAACCCCTGGAATTTTTTTTTTTTTGAGTTGGAGTCTCATTCTGTTGCCAGACTAGAGTGCAGTGGCATGCTCATAGCTGGGCTCAGGTGATCCTTCTGTCTCAGCCTTTCAAGTAACTGCAACTACAGGTGTATGCCACCATGCCCAGCTTTTTAAAAATTTACTGTAGAGATGAAGTCTTGCTAAGTTGCTCAGGCTGGTTTCAAACCCGTGGACTCAGGCAATCTACTCGCCTCAGCCTCCCGAAGTGCTGGGATTACAGGCTGAGCCTCCAAGTCTGGCTAATATTTCTCTCTTAAACCTCAATTTGGCTTGTCATAAGATGTAAATTTTAGCAGCAAGTATAGAATATACCTGTGGCAACTTGGTGGCCCAAGCCTCTGCTTCCACTGTGGATCATCACACAGACTTGTCCTTTATGGTCAATGCCCATTTTCTTGGCTGCATACTCATTGAAAATCTCGTCCACAACCTGGATTTCTGCATAGTGGTTGCCTGCTCCCAGAGTCCCCAACTGCAAATGTAAGAATGTTTGATAAAATATCTTCTATTCCAGTTTTTAAAAAATCTGTCTAAAAAGAAAATAACATAAAAAACAAACCAGTAACAACAAAATAACCAAATAGTGTTTTATGTAACAAAATATTCCTAAGCTTTAAAAATATTTTATTTCTTTAAAACAGTATTTTATACAACAAAAATAATGTAGGCTAGTTCCTGAATGTTTTATTTATTTAAAACAATATTCTGTATAACAAAAATAATGTAGGCTAGGTCCTGAATTTTATTGTCATTATATATATGCAAGGTACACATATAAAAAGCTTTCGTAAACCAAAAAAAAAAAACCTCAAAAAACCGGACATTAAAATGTCACGGGACATTTAAAACATCATGAAGAGAAGGGTCAAACTTTTGGGTAAGTGCTGGTGAACACTGACTCTTAGATAAGTTCAAAAGACTTTTGAAACATCTATGAATTCATGGTCACCCACCATTATCTATAATTGAAATATATTCCATAACTGGAGCTAATAGATGATTCAGAGAACCAGAGAATGGCAGTGCTAGAAGTCTTTAGATGTTGCTTAGTTTTAACTATCCCAATTTTTGATGAGAAAATGAGACCCAGAGAGGCCAAAGGTCTTGTCCAAGGTGACAGTGAGTTAGTGACAAAGCCACAATTAGCTGTAAATTTCAAACATCTAGAATATTCTTAGCTCACGGACACCATGAATTGGTATCTCCATGAATTGACAAGGTATGTCAGAAAACATTTGACCAAATCTATAGATTGTTTTAGTATGTACACATATAATTTTGATGTATGTTGTAAGTCTTATAATCATATATTTTTCTGTCATCCACTTCTCATCCACTTCTAATTCATGATATCTTGTTTAATGAACATTTGCAAAAGCTCCTGATAGCTTTTTAGAATAAGGATGAAGTATAAACAGATTTGTGGTTTCTGACATACCATGATAAAACTTGGGAATATATTTGCTAGATAAAAAAAAAGAGTTTTTTCTTCCCCCCAATAAAAACAAAGTTTGAAAAAAAAATTAAAATTTGTCCCTCCAAAGTGAGAGTTACCTGAGGAAGGCCTCTTTTTTTAGCCCTCGCAGAGACCTTGTTTGGGTCAGCTTGCAGCATCCTTCCATACTCCTCACAGTGCTCCTTGTCTTCAGCCCAGGCATAGCCTTCTCTCAGGGACCAATCCACACCCATCTCCAAGGCCTCTTCCAAGTCTCTGGGTTAGCAGTAATAAAAGGTGCTAGTCATTTCACAGCAAACACAGATAAAAACCTAGCAATGACCACAACTCAAAAGAACAGAGGAAAACTCTACCTTGTGCCAGGCCTTGTGCTAGATACAAAGTTTTAAGCTCCCAGCAACTCTAGTTTTTTGAGGAAAGGAGTCACGTAAGTAATCGCACTCTATAATGGTAAATACTTTATTAGACATGATTACCATTCTACTTGACATTTATATGGCCCCTTGTAATTTTCAAATCTTTTTTACATTAGATTTGCATCTGATCCTGAATTCTATGAGGCAGTTATTAAGCAGCCAAAGAAAATTTATAACCTTAATCAAGTATTCTTTACCACTAATTTGATCAGCTATATGTCTTCATTAATTTATGAAAAACTATAGTCAAGTATCAATGAAGTTATCTAGATTTCCTTAGGCAACAGGTTAAATTTTAAGTGCTAGTCCCACCTTCACAAAAGTACTGTACAGTTCATCTGTATTTGGAGACCGAGGTGCACATATATTAAACCCTTAGAGAAAAAAGCTGTCAAGATCAGATGTTTTCCAAAACACTACCAAGAAAGATTACTTTTCAACGTTTTCTTTCTGCTACCCCAGATGACAGCCCATTTCAGACATTATTTATTAGGACAAAATTCCTATCTAAAATATTTGTAAAGATGCTTGAAATGTATTTATATTTTTTCTTTTTCTTTTTTTTTGATTTGGAGTCTCATTCTATCACCTACACTTGAGTGCAGTGACATAATCACAGCTACTGCAGTCTCAACCTGCTGGGCTCAGGTGATCCTTCTGTCTCAGCCTTTTACACCATGATGCCCAGCTAATTTTTTGATTTACTGTAGAGATGAAGTGTTGCCATGTTGCCCAGGCTGGTCTCAAACTCCTGGGCTCAAGCAATCCTCCCACCTTGGTTTTCCAAAGTGCTGGGGTTACAGGCATAAGCGACTGTGCCCAGTCTTTATTTATATCTACCATGTATACTTTCCGAGTTAGGGGTTGTGTGAAATCATAGTACAAGCATCTTCTAAGTACATCAATTGTATTTCAAGCTTTTTTTCTTGGGAGGAAGTGGGGAGTTACATAACAAACCAGGTAATGGCTAAAAACATTTTTCTATTAATTATGTGCATGTATTTGATTAGAACACGAAATTCACATGAATTTTAAGAATAAAGCAGATGTCAAGGAAACATACTCAGCACGCTATTCTGCTACTAAGTACACTGCAAAGTTTCAGGTGCACTGCTTTGCATGAGCTACGACACAGTAGTCATGAGCATCTGAGAGGACACTGTAGCATGGTATTTAATTCTCTACTTAGCTGATGAACACGTTCAGTGCTATCATTCAGAAAGGAAGGTTGTGGATAAATAGGCCAAAGGCAATGGGATACAGTATACAGCTTCTGAAGTCAAAGGATCTTTAGTTTGAATCCTCACATCACTTATTAAGCTTATCATCTCTCTAAACCTGTTTTATTTATTATAAATTAGGGAAAATAATAGGGTTATTGCCTAGATGAAATGATAAGATATAAAGTGCCTTACATAAAGAAAGTGCTCAATAAGCATCAATGATATTATCCTATTATAAATTCTACTGTATGACAAAGGTTGTTACAATGTATGTCAGTCAATTAATGTCTCTGATAACAGGGCTGGACCTCATGCTTAAAAAGTAGTTCTTAATACTTCCTGAAAGTGACTAACAATCCTTGTCTCCCAAGTGTCCTACACTGGAAATGAAGCTGAGGGGGTCAAGGGGTTATTAACCTCCCATTCCATTTACTGGAAACATGCGCACTTACTTGGCATTCATTGGGATGACCCCTTTTGATCCCACTCCCACAGGAATGTGGTCAAACATAGCTTGGGCAAGTTGCTCCTTCACAGGCTGGACATCACTTTCATCTAAATTGGTTCTCAGCAAGCGGACACCACAGTTGATGTCAAATCCGACACCACCTACAAAGTAGAAAACAGTTAGTCAAACATTAGCAAAGACAGATGGGCAGGCACTGTTACCTACAGTTTCACTGTTAACGTAGAGCTAAAAAGACATCCGTTCTCTTAAAGATAACTATGTTTTAAAGTAGACAACAAAGTGGCTCTCTGCTGGGTAAAGTCTGATGACAGCAAATAAATAACATACATACTAAAGGTACTTTATAGTTTAGGGAGGAGTAATGAACAATGGATGCCACCTAAAACTGGAGATCAAAATTTGTCTCATTCTTTTTCTAGACTACTCTTGTTAGGGGTTGATAAACCCGATTAGTCTTTTCAAATAACCAAGTTTTGGCTTGTTGGTTCTTTCTATGATGTATCTTTACAATTCAATAATTTTACTCTTAATTTTTTCTATCTTTCTACTCTTTTGGGGTCTAACTTGTTCTTTCTTCAACTTTTTGAGATAAAATGCTTAGATCGCTGATATTTCAGCCTTTCTTCTTTCCAGATGAGTGCATTTAAGGCTACATGTTACCATTCAAGGATGGCATTAACAGTAACCCCAAACTTTTGGACATAAGTTTTAAGTCAGAGTCTTACTCTGTTGTCCAAGTTGGAGTGCTTGGTAGAATCACTGTTCACCACAGCCTCAAAATCCTGGGTTCAGGTGACCCTCCAGCCTTAGATTCCTGAATAATTGGAACTACAGATGCATGACACCACATTCAGCTAGTTTTTTTCTTCATTTTTTGTAGAGATGAGGTCTCGTGATATTGCCTAGGCTAGTCTTGAACTCCTAACCTCAAGTAATTCTCCCACCTCAGCCTCCCAGAGTAGGATTATAGGCATGAGCCACTGTGCCCAGCCAAACATAAGAATTTTTTAAACCGTTTTTTTCCCAGCTTTGAGATATGACTGGCAAATAAAAACTGCATGTATTTAGGTGTACACAATGTACACATACACTGGGAAATTAAGTTAATTAACATACCCATGAACTCACAGTTACCACCCTTTATTTTCTGGTGAGGACATTTAAGATCTACTCTCTTAGCAAATTTCAAGTATACATTAATATTATTATTTTTAGAGATGGGGTCTCATTATGTTGCCCAGGTTGGGCTTGCTATCCTCCTGCCTTAGTTTCCCCAGTGTTGGGACCAAAGGTCTCTTTAAAAGTCCCTCCAGCTGGGCTCGGTGGCTCAGCCTGTAATCCCGCGCCTTTGGAGGCTGAGGTGAGTGGATTGCCTGAGCCCGCAGGTTCGAGACCCGCCTGGGCAGCGAGACCTCATCTCTACAATAAATCAAAAAATTAGCCGGGCGTGGTAGCGCATACCTGTAATTCCGGCTACTTGGAAGGCTGAGGCGGAAGGATCGCTGGACCCCAGCAGGTCGAGGCTGCAGTGGCTGGGAGCGGCCACTGCACTCCAGTCTGGGTGACAGAGTGAGACTCCAACTCAAAAAAACCCAAAAAACCCCCACCAAAAACAACAACAAAAAAAGTCCCTCCAATCTCTTCTCAAAGGGGGAGCACAAGAAGAGAAAGGCACAAGCTGTTTCACAAGAAGAGGAGGAAGGAGAGTCTAGCTCTCCAAAGAAAAAGACCAAACTGAAGAAGTGTAAAGATGTGGCAGCTGAAGGGACCAGTTCCCAGAATGGGCTTGAAGTCAAAGATGCTGAGCCATCACCCCAGGGTGATGGCACCGTTTGTCCTGGTGTGCAGGTAGGGGAGGTGACATCAGAACATCTGGTCCAGACTACTCCAAAAAAGAAGAAGAAAGGGAAGAAAAAGCCGAAACCTTCCCAGAGCACTGCCGCTCAGGAGCCCAGAAAAGCAAAGACATGGATGCCTGAAGTTCATGACCAGAACGCAGATGTTTCAGCTTGGAAGAACCTGTTTGCGCCTAAGCCGGTTCTCTGAGCACTCAGCTTTCTAGGTTTCTGTGCACCCACACCAATCCAAGCCCTGACCTTGGCACCTGCCATCCGTGACAAACTGGACATCCTTGGAGTTGCAGAGACAGGAAGTGGGAAAACTCTTGCCTTTGCCATCCCTGTGATTCATGCAGTGCTGCAGTGGCAAAAAAGGAAGCCTGCTCCTCTCCCAAGTAACACTGAAGCATCACCGGGAGAGGCTGGAACTGAGTCTGGCGAGTCACCTGATGAGGCTGGAGCTCAGAGTGAGGCGCTGCCCGGGGAGCCTGGAGCCGAGGCTGGACCAGCACCCAGCCAGGCCAGCGCTGAGACTGGAGGCACCGCTTCAGACCAGATGTTGCCTTTCTGTGATGATGAGGATGCTGGCGAAGGGCATTCTTCCCTGGTCAAGGGAAGCCCTTTCCCAGACAGAACGAGGATGAAGAAGAAATGCCTGGTGAAGGGCAGACTGGAAAGTTAAAGCAAGAATGGGGTGACAGTAGTGCCACTTGTAACATACAACTGAAGCGTCCTCTGCTGGGACTGGTTCTGACTCCCACCTGAGAGCTGGTTGTCCAGGTCAAACAGCACATTGATGCTGTGGCCAGGTTTACAGGAATCAAAACTGCTATTTTGGTTAGTGGAATGTTGATGCAGAAACAGCAGAGGATGTTCAGTCGCTGTCCTGAGATTGTGGTTGCCACTCCCAGCCGGCTGTGGGAGCTTGTGAAAGAAAAGCACCCTCATTTGAGCAGCCTTCGGCAGCTCAGATGCCTGGTGGTGGATGAGGCTGACCGCATGGTTGAGAAGGGCCATTTTGCCGAGCTCTCGCAGCTGCTGGAGATGCTGAATGACTCCCAGTACAACTCAAAGAGACAAACGCTTGTTTTTTCTGCCACCCTGGCCCTGACACATCAAGCTCCTGCTTGAACCCTTCATAAGAAGCACATCAAGAAGATGGACAAGACAGCCAGGCTTGATCTCCTCATGCAAAGGATCGGCATGAGAGGCAAGCCCAAGGTCACTGACCTCACAAGGCATGAGGCCACGGTTGAGTCGCTGACAGAGACTAAGATCCATTGCGATGCAGTACCCGGGCCGCACCCTAGTGTCTGCCAACAGCATTTCTTGCATCAAACGCCTCTCTGGGCTCCTCAAAGTCCTGGACATCATGCCTATGACCTTGCATGCCTATATGCACCAGAAGCAGAGGCTCAGAAACCTGGAGCAGTTTGTCCTCCTACAAGACTGTATTCTCTTGGCAACAGATGAGGCAGCTCGGGGTCTGGATATCCCTAAAGTTCAGCAAGTTATCCATTACCAGGTCCCTCGCACCTCGGAGATTTATGTCCACCAAAGTGGCTGAACGGTTCGAGCTGCCAATGAAGGCTTCAGTCTGATGCTAATGGGGCCTGAGGATGGGACCAACTTTAGGAAGATCTACAAAACCCTCAAGAAAGATGAAGACATCCCTTTCTTCTCTGTGCAGACCAAGTACATAGATGCAGTCAAGGAGTGAATCCGTTTAGTGCCACAGATTGAGAAAGCCGAGTACCGTCACTTCCAGGCTTGCCTGCACAACTCGTGGATTGAGAAGCCTTCGGCTGCCCTGGAGATTGAGCTGGAAGAGAAGTATAAGGGAGGGAAAGCCGACCAGCAGGAGGAGCAGCGGAGGCAGAAGCAGATGAAGCACCTGAAAAGAGAGCTGAGCCGCCTGCTTGCCAAGCCACTGTTCACCGAGGACCTGAGGATCAGGTACCCCACACAGGTGGGCAGGCCACCCCCACTCGTGGCTGCCCCAGGGCTTGGCGGGTCTGCCTTGAGCTGCCTCCTCAGACAGAAGTCGAGGAGGGGGCCCGAAGAGCAGCAGGAACAGCTGCAGCCAAGTGCAAGTACAAGTGCAGACTGACGGGCCAGGCCAAGTGTGCTGGCAACTGCGCTGTGGCGTCTGCTCCCTGGTCTGACTTAAGTACATTAACTATAGTCACCAAGTTGTACATTGGATTTCCAGAACTGATTTATCTTATAACTATAATTTTGTTATTCTTTGATCAACATCTCCTCAGTACTCACCCTCTGCCCCTGTAACCACCATTCCACTCTGTCTCCGTAAATTCAATTTTTTTAGATTCCTTATATAAGTGAGATCACATAGTATTTTTCTTTCTGTGTCTGGCTTATTTGTCAGCATATGTCCTCCAGGTTCATCTATGTTGTAGTAAACAGCAGGATTTCCTTTTTGTCTCCTTCAATTTAAATTGATTCCCTTCCTTTTTAAGGTTGAATAATATTCCATTGTGCATATATAAACTACATCTTTTTTTAATCCATTTACCTGTTGACAGTCACTTAGGTTGCTCTCATACCTTGGCTACTATGAATAATGCTGCAATGAACACAACAGTGCAGATATCTGTGACACAATGATTTTTGCTCCTCTGGGAATAAAACCACAGGTGGGACTGCTGGATTGTATTTCTTTTTAACTTTCTGAGGAAACTACATTCTGTTTTCCACTATGGTTATACTTATTTACATTCCCCAAATACTGTACAAAGATTTCCTTTTCTCAACATTCTTAATTTTTAGACATTAGTGTTATTTATTAACATTAATTTCCATTATGATATTTTTTGACTTATAGGCTATTTTTGAAAAGGATAATTTCCAAATATGGGTTTTTTCCTAGTTTTTGTTATTGCTGTTTTTTTAAAACAAGACTTTTAATTTAATCCCACCCCGGTCAGGAAATAACTTCTTGTATTAGTGGTTCTTATGTGTGGTCCAGAGACCTTAGAGTGAAATTAGGAGGATAAAACCCTTTCAAGTCTGTAAGACTTATTTTTTAATAATACTAACACATTTGTCTTTTTACTCATTTTCTGTCATGAGTGTACAGTGAGATTTTCCAAAGGCTATACGAAATGAGATAATAATACCTTTACTCTGATGGATAATATGACATGTACTTGTGTATTCTTGTCTTTTAAAACTTTCTGTTTTAAGGTAAATGTTGATGAAAGTCTTTGAGATCAATCCTCAATAATTTTTATGAGTGTAAAGAGGTGTTGGGTGCAAATTCAAGAACTGCTGGTTTGTGATTTCAATGCTTTAAAGTTTGAGATCTGCTTTATAGCTCAGCATGTGGTCAATTTTGGTAAAAACTGTACATTTGAAAAAGTGTATATTTTGCACTTTTTGGGTGCACTGCAATGCATGTTGCATATGCACACACAACCACATGTATATTACAGGTCAAGGTGTCAAGTTTGTTAACTAGATCATTCAAGTCATCCATATTTTTACTAATGAAGTTTGCCACTACCTCGATTTCTCAAAGATATTTTAAAAAAACAAAACAAAACTGAGTTGCTGTACGATCCAGCAATCCCTCTCCTGGGAACACACAAAGAGGAACATAAATTGCTCTGCCAGAAAGACACTGGCATATGCATGTTTATTGCAGCACTATTCACAACAGCAGAAACATGGAACCAACCCAGATGCCCATCGAAAGTGGACTAGATAAAGAACATGTGGTACAGCCAGGCACAGTGGCTCATGTCTGTAATCCCAGCACTTTGGGAGGCAGAGGTGAGAGGACTGCCTGAGCCCACGAGTTCGAGACCAGCCTGGGCAACATGGTGAGACCTCATCTCTACAATAAATAAAAAAAATCAGCCGGGCGTGGTAGCGGATGCCTGTAGTTCCAGCTACTTGGAAAGCTGAGGAGGAAGGCTCGCCTGAGCACAGCAGATTGAGGCTGCAGTGGCCGTGAGTGTGCCACTGTACTCTAGCCTGGGCAACAGAGTGAGACTCTGACTCAAGAAAAAAAAAAACAAAAACAGAAAACGGGATACATATACATAATGGAATATTATGTAGCCATAAAGAAAAACAAAACCATGGCCTTCTCAGCAACTTGGATGCAGCCGGAGACCATCATACTAAGTGAACTATCACAGAAACAAAAAACTGAATAGCACGTGTTCTCATTCATAAGTGGGCCCTGAACACCGTCACACGAGCAAAAGGGTAGAATCGGCAGATGCTAGACACCACTAGGGAAGGTAGAGAGGGAGGAGGGGGTGGGAGAAATGCAGCAACACATTGGGTACCTGCTCCACTACCAGGAGGAGAGAGGGCCAGCTAGAAGCCTGCATACAACCTACTTATGTAGTAAATCCCACATGTACCCCACAACTCTAAAATAAGTAATCAATTTTCCATTATCTCAAGAGAAAAACAGTTTTAAATATTGGGCTCACATATCTGAACCCTTTTCTTCTCTTCCTCTGTATCTTGACCTCACAAATTTGTATTGCCTTAGCAGTTTTCCTATGCCTTCAAACAGATTAGTGTGTGTGTGCGTGTGTGTGTGTACATGTATAAATATACACACAAACACACAAGTCAGGTATATATATTTAATACATGTATATGTATGTATATGTGTATATATATATGTGGGTGTGTACACACACACACACACACACACACACACACACACACACAAACTTTACCCAGCCTTTCTCATTATTTTTAGCAGGAAATTGGTCTGAAACAACCTAGTTCACCACTGCCAGAAGCAGAACTCTCAAAATATTATTTAAACCTTTTAATTCAGACTTTTTAAAGCAAGGATATTACTTCTGGTATGAAATGTTTTTGGTGAAAGCAGCTCATAACTACAGCAGAAAAGGTGTATACTACTAAAGGTGAATAAGAATGATGAGAAGAATAAATACTTACTGAGTATGTCCTATGTGCTTGGCACTGTGCTAAGTATTTTACACAGATGAACTCATTTAATCCTCATAATAATGCTGTGGTAACACTATCAGATTCAATTTGCCCATGAGGTAACTGAGTTATAACGATACAAAATGTGCCAGTTTGTTTTGTAGCCAATGTCTGAATAGTGTGTGGCATTTGATAGTAGCCTCTCCAAATTTACAATAAATATAGACTTTGCTTGATATTTTCTTTTTTTTGAGTTGGAGTCTCCCTCAGTTGCCCAGACTGGAGTGCAGTGGCTGCTCCCAGCCACCGCAACCTCGACCTGCTGGGCTCCGGCGATCCTTCCGCCTCAGCCTTCCGAGTAGCTGGAATTACAGGCATGCGCCACCACGCCCAGCTGAGTTTTTGATTTATTGTAGAGATGAGGTCTCACTGCCCAGGCGGGTCTCAAACCCGCAGGCGAGGGTAATCCACTCACCTCAGCCTCCCAAAGGCGCGGGATTACAGGCTGAGCCACCGAGCCCGGCTTGCTTGATATTTTCATAGCCTCTCAAGGTGCACAATCAATTCTCACAGTGAATGTGATAAAAAAAGTGACAGAATATGATGAGACTGAGTTATGTATAGGAAGAGAAGCAGTGATCTGTTTCAGAAATACTGTGGTCCATGGGGAGAAGCTGTACACTTAACAGCAGGCATGCACAGCGACCTTACCTGGGGATACCACTGCGTCAGGGTCATTCATATCAAAGGCCGCCATGTTCCCAATAGCAAACCCATAGCCTGAATGGACATCAGGAAGCCCAATAGATCGCTGAAAGAGAATTAGAAAGTGAAATACAGCTGTCATGACCTGGCACTCTGGTTGTCTGATGGACCTGATGCTGATTCTCAAAGAGGCTGAAGGCTGAAATCTTCCCCAAATCAAGAGTCTGTTTTCACAAAATCTTCTCTATTAGTGAAAATTAGGTATAGGAACTATCACAAAGCTAAATATACTGAGAAAAACCCTTTTTATAAAGTCTGATTGTTAACTAAGGGAATCCAAAACAGAAAAGCCTCATAATAACATGATGTAGGAGGACCACATACTAACTTTAATATACTATTATATTTTAAAAATGATCTTCACATACTGATAAGGTTAAGAAAAGGAAAATATTCAACTTACATAGGTCATTAATGTAAGTTAATACTAACAGATGTAATCCATTTGATGGTATATATATATATATATATATATAGACTTCCTACGTCTGGGGCCTAGAAAAGGACCCTGACCCAGGAAGAATGCAGGTCAACCATGGTGAGCTTATACGGAAACATCTAGACACTAATAAGTTCTTTAAATGTGCAACTCATATCATTTCATACCTCCCACCCAAGTGCCTGGCATAATCACTGGCATAAAAAAAGACCTCAAAAAACGTCTGCTGAGTGGATCTATTTCCAAACCTGCCTCTATCAGTGGAATACAAGTATTAGACTGTGGTAGGGCCCACCTGGACCACCCAGTTTCATCTGTTATTGCTACCACCCTTCTTTTTTAATCATGACCAGAATAGCTATGCTGACCCCTCTCCCTCCCCTCAGTCCTAAACCTTTCAACTTCTTTCTATTCCTTCTCCTACCATCCTCTCGATAGGGCTGCAGGGAAACCTACAAGGGTGGTTTATCCAAGAATAATGACATTACTATGACAAAGAAACAACATTAAAACTACTTCAGCCGGGCTCGGTGGCTCAGCCCGTAATTCTGCGCTTTGGAAGGCTGAGGTGAGTGGACTGCCTGAGCCCATAGGCTCGAGACCGGCCTGGGCAGATTGGCGAGACCTCATCTCTACAATAAATAAAAAAATTAGCCGGGTGTGGTAGCACACACCTGTAGTTCCAGCTAATTGGAAGGCTGAGGCGGAAGGATTGCCGGAGTCCAGCAGGTCGAGGCTGCGGTGGCCGGAAGCGGCCACTGCAGTCCAGTCTGGGCGAGAGAGTGAGACTCCAACTCAAAAAAAAAAAAAAAAAAACCAAAAAACTACTTCAAAGGTTCTTGAATGCTTATAGATTTTAGCCAAAGGCATCCAGAAACAGATGCTATCCTGACTCAATTATTTCTTTAAGTCCATGGTTAGTTCTAGATGTTTAAAGGTCATTGTCTAAATGATACCACTATCAGGTATGGTCATTCATCCACCAAACATACTTCAGACTGAAATGTATATGATTAAAGGTCTGAACTCTGACTCACATGAACAATCCCAGGCAGGGCTGCCACATTGCCAATCTGCTTCATGGCTGGCAGGAAGCCACCAACACCTAAAGATAAGAAGTGAATGTTAGTAAAGAGGACAGATTCAATTTTCAGCATTATGTTCATGCAGCTAGACTGCATTACACAGTAGGGGTTAGAGCTACTAAAACAACAAAGTATGGAAGGATGTTTGAGATACAACTGGAAAAGGAGCTTCTTTAAGGAAGCACAAGCAAAGGAAAGACAATCACAAACAAGCTATCAGTGTTCTGCGTATACCACAAGAAGGCTGCTTGCATATGTTGTACTAGAAGATGTAAAATTCACACTGGTTTTATTCTAAGTGACAAAGAAGGGCAATGTGGAAAAGCTGGGAGACACCGGATTGAGAGTCAGGGGGATTGGGGTACCAATCCCAGTTCTGTCACTTGGAAGCTGTGCCATTTTAGACAAGCATACCCTGGTGGTGGCTGGGGGAAGCTTTAATTTGCTGTTCTAAAAAATGAAAGTGGCCAGGTATGGGGGCTCATGTCCACAATCCCACCATTTTAGGAGGCCAAAAAGGGAGGACTGCTTGAGCCCAGGAGTTCGAGACTAGCCTAGGCAACATAGTGAGACCTTGTCTCTACAAACATCAAGAAATTAGCTGGGCATGCTGGTGCATGCCTACAATCCCAGCTACTCGGGAGGCTGAGGTGGAAGGATCGCCTCAGCCCAGGAGGTCAGAGCTGTGGTAAGCCATGATAGTGCCACTGTATTCCAGCCTGATTGACAGAGTGAGACTCCAACTCAAAAAAATAAAAATTAAGGTCTGACATGGCGGCTTATGTCTGTAATCCCAGTACTTTGGGAGGCCAAGACAGGAGGATTGCTTGAGCCCAGAAGTTCAAGACAAGCCAGGCCAATATAGTGAGATCTCAACTCTACCAAAAAAATAAAATAAAAAAATTAGCTGGGAGTGGTGGCACATGCCTACAGCACTAGAGGCACAGGTGGAAGAATTACTTGAGCCTAGAAGGTGGAGGCTGCGGTGAGCTGTGATCATGCTACTGCACTCTAGCCTAGGCAACAGAGACCCCAATTAATTTTTTTTTTTTAAATAGAAAGGCTAAAACTAAGCAAATTCTACACTATCACCATTAGAGCTTATAGCTTTATACATTTTATCTATAAACCTCTGTGCAGCCCTGCAAGATAGGTGCAATAAGTCCTATTTTACAGATAACTGAAATTCAGAAAGTGTATTGGTTAAGAATACAGGCTTTGAAATTAGACACTCTCAGATATGAACTGGCAGTCCCCAAGAAGTTGTATGACAACGTTTAGGGCAAATTAAAATGATTTAATTTCACTGAGCTTTGACTCACATATCTGTAAAATGGAGACAATATCGTCCTTTTACAGTTACTTTAAGTACTACATGAGATAATGGATGCAAAGTACCTAGTAAAACGCCTAACATTCAGGAAGTGCAAAATATATGGTAGGTCTTGCTATTATTGTTCAAGGTTAGATGAGAAACAAAGCAGGCCCACCATTTCCAAATCCTTTCTACAAGACCAAGTGGCTAACAACGGGGATCACAAAGAATAAGTTTTTTGGTCTCATTTCAAGTCATGATCATTCCTTGACAATATTCTTAAATTATAATTATCTGAGTTTGCCAGGCTTGGTGGCTCAGCCTGTAATCCCGTGCCTTTGGGAGGCTGAGGTGAGTGGATTGCCTGAGCCCACGGGTTCGAGACCCACCTGGGCAACTTGGCGAGACCTCAACTCTACAATAAATCAAAAATCAGCCAGGCATGGTAGCGCGCGCCTGTGCTTCCAGCTACTTGGAAGGCTGAGGCGGAAGGATTGCTGGAGCCCAGCAGGTCGAGGCTGCGGTGGTCGGAAGTGGCCACTGTACTCCAGTCTGGGTGACAGAGTGAGACTTCAACTCAAAAAAAAAAAAAATTATCTGAGTTACTACCTTTTTAGGCTACCATTGAACAATCACAAGAGAAAATCCAATGTACTTACCACCACCTCGACAGGCATTCCTTAATTCCTCAAACATTAACTTCTCCAGAGCATCATTCACATAGAAAACTCCCTCAACCTGGTACCAAAGAAAAGGAAAAACAATGTCTGAGTGCATGTGCAGGAAGTACAGGCATTGGATGGAACTCCTGCAATATTTTCTTTGCTTCACTCTTTGTAAAACATTTTCACATTATCTTAAACAAGCAGAAAACTTCCTATTCAAGACTACAAGCTGCTCCCATCTGTAGCCCTTTGTACTCAGATGTCCCCTCTCAGGGGACACAGAGAGACTGTTGGTGATTACAGAGGACAAACTTATGCCAGCACATATTTTTCAAACATGTATGTTTCCTTGAAGTTCTCCATTCAAACGTCATGAAAAAGCAAATAAAGAGATGGAATATATACTGAGATATATGTTTAAAAAAAATCAGCTGGCATTACATAGAAAGAAATGTCCTTCTACATCATCTTCGAACAACAGAGTAGACAATAAATTACACATTATTAATGTGGGAGGAAGAAAATGAGACTGCATTGTCTGCTCGAATAGAAAAATACCAGGTGGAAGATACCAAACAAATTACTATTGCACATCATGTATCAATGAGCCTGCAATGCAGTGTTGGTGATTGTTTCATATATTATCATGTTAGAAAAGTATAAGATATGTGCAAAGGATTAAATATACCTTAATAACAGATCTTGCAATGTTCACAAATTGTTTTTATTTTCCTCCTCTTAAAGCCACATTTAAGAATCTAACAGGCCGGGCTTGGTGGCTCAGCCTGTATTCCCAGTGCTTTGAGAGGCCGAGGTGAGTGGACTGCCTGAGCCAGCAGGTTCGAGACCCGCCCGGGCAATTTGGAGAGACCTCATCTCTACAATAAATCAGAAATTAGCCAGGTGTGACAGTGTGTGCCTGTAGTTCCAGCTCCTTGGAAGGCTGAGGCGGAAGGACTGCCAGAGCCCAGCAGGTCGAGGCTGCGGTGGCCAGGAGCGTGCCACTGCACTCCAGTCTGGGAGACAGAGTGAGACTCCAACTCAAAAAAAAAAAGAATCTAACGATAAAACATTTTTGGTGTGATAAAGAAAAGTCTTTCAACTATGCTCTCACAAAGGCCTAAGGTCTTGGTATTCTCAGGATTTTAAAATCTCAATGGATTTTGGAAAAAAGATTAATTGAAACCTCAAATTTTAAACATAAGATGCAGTCATCTGAGTGTATTTTTCCTGTTTAAGACAACAGCAAATTACATTTTACTGTGTTCAGTGTTGGCTTATACATTTATACTTAGGTAAATAGTGAGTAAAAAAATTTAACACATAGCTATGTACCATGTGCTTAGTTCTATAACCTATATAATCTTTTTTTTTTTTTACAGTCAGATTGCTCATCTGCAATATAATCTAAATATAATCTTAAAGAAGCCTGACAACAGAGAAGGCACATACAAGGCAATGGAAGATATAATTACATGATACCAAAGGGCAGAACATTTTATCAGAGAGGTCAAATATTATGAAGGCACTGTCCAGTAATACCAAAGATTTAACACTTAATTGTCTGGAAAAGTAAATTTCTTTTATTAGAAGTCTGACTTCATCACCACTGCTGAAAAACAGTTAATACCATCAACTAGTATAATGTTTCTGGTATAATTTTCTAAGGGTCACATTTAACAAGCAGTCATGTAGCTGTGTGCTTAGTTCTACAATCGACATAATCTTAAAGAAGATTTAATAGTTCTCCAAACACCAGCTGAAGACATTCTATACATGAGGCACTGTACCAGGCACTAGGGAGATACAAAGCATATGGCAAGATCTTGTTTTTGAGGAGCTTTCAGTCCAGGATGCAGCCCAGAGAATACTAGAGTGTAATGAGGCAAGTGCTGTAAGAGAAGTACACTGTGCCCTGGAAGAATCTGATAGAAGGGCTCAACAGTCCAGGGAGCCGAGAGAGGCTTTATTGAACTCCTGTTTGAAATGGTTCTTTAAAGACAAGAGACATCGCTGGGGCAGCAGAACATTCAGGAGCTGAACACAATGACATAACGATGAAAGGGGAGTGTTTTAAGGGAAGAAAGAGGAATTTTTAGTGTAGTATGTGGGTCTTGGGGAAGAAATACAGAGAATTATTAGTGTGAAATTCACTATTCTCATGAGGATGGAAGCACAGTTCAAGCTTAGCATGGAGAGGTCAGTAATATCTTAAGAGCAATGTGTCGAGATTTCAAGCCTACATTTCCAAATGAGAGTTAGTGGTAAAGTGTTGTATATGTAGTTAAACCAGAATTGCCTAGCAGAATTAGACTTGCTCCTAAATAGAATTAGCAGTAGTGTGAGCATAAAAAGCTGAGCCAGAGCCCGGGCTTGGTGGCTCAGCCCGTAAGCCCGCGCTTTGGGAGGCTGAGGTGAGTGGACTGCCTGAGTCCGCGGGTTCGAGACCCGCCTAGGCAACTTGGCAAGACCTCCTCTCTACAATAAAAAAAAAAAAAAAATCAGCCAGGCGTGGTAGCACATGCCTGTAATTCCAGCTACTCGGAAGGCTGAGGCCAGTCTGGTGACAGAGGGAGACTCCAACTCAAAAAAAAAAAAAAAAAAAAAAAAAAAGCTGAGCCAGAATAGCTGCCAGACAACAGCAGTCTGTTATTACACCCTAAAGATGATCATTTAAAAATGTTCTATTCCTTCCTTCAGGGTACCAGATTCCACACAAAGAAACCGACCAAATAGGAAACAGAACATTGTTTTATCACTGTGGGCTTTTTTCCCCTCCAGGGCCAAGCTAAGAAATTTGCTGACAGGAGAAACTCAATAAGCTTGAATATCGAATAAAAGAGTGGAGAGGCCATCAAGGCCTTTTTGTACCTAACCACAAGGATCACAAACCTTTGGTGCATGCACATGGGCACCTTGAAGGATGTCCAGAACTACTTAGCACATGCACCCAAACCTCACAGACGTTTTCTTTATTCACGTTAATGTGAGCATCAATGGTGACAAAGCCTAAGAAATACGGCGAGCCCAGACTTTCAGATGACCCGGTCTTTGGCTCCCAGGTCTCTTTCTGGGATACATCATCCTGTCAGAGGAAAAGTTAGTGAACTGGACATCAAATCGTGGCTGAACTTCTTCCTAGATGGGCACAGGAGGCCGATAGATCCTCAAGGTCCATCTGCGAAGTGAATATTATTAGTCATCTAGGCTATTACAAGGAACAAAAGGCCAACATGGAATAGTGAAAGCTTTTCTAAGAGTTTTCACTTGGTCCAGCACCATCCTCATGGTGCGTTTATGAGACCTGCGTGCGAAAACGCCCCGTAAATGCCAATTTCATATTCACTTGGATTCCTTAGACCTCCTCGCTTGGCTCGTCCTCCTGTTCCCGGAACCTCTCTTGCGAGGCGGTGGGGCCGGCACAGGTCGGGCAGACCCAGAACCACGGGGCGGGGGCGAGGGGAGGCTGCGAGGGGTGGGAAGGGTCCAGGGCTCGGGAGAGCCCGGAGGGCCGGGGGGGCGCGGAGGACGCCGTCCAGGCCAGGGAGGGAGACGTCGCACCCGGAGCAGGGAAGGCCCCGCCGCTGCGTCCTGCTCCCCCGCCTCACCTGCATGTTGGGCACGAAGCCCTTCTTGATCCTCCAGCAGTTTTTATCGATCTTATCCAGGAACTGTAGCTCATCGTTATAGTTGCGACTCATGGCGGCGAAACCACTGGCGGAAACTCACGGCTCCGCTTTAAAGAACAGCCGCCGCGCCGTCCGACTTCCCGAGCGCCTTCTTCTAGGAACCAACGCGCAGGCGCAGCCGGTTGCGCGGCGGAGGGGGCGACGGCAAGCGCCGAGGCTCAAAGCTCTTCGCACAATCGCGTTCCCCTAGATAAGTTAGGCTCCCCGCTTGGGTTTAGTTTTGAGGATCTCAGTCGATTTCTCAGCTACGGCTAAGCCAAATATAGTAGTTTTCAATGTGATCTACTTATCTCTCGCTTTGGAAGTGCTTTTCAGCAGCTTATAAAAGCACACTGAATCTGGCTTAGGTCCAGCTGATCTAGTAAATGCATCAGCTTGGAGTTTATATTCCTAGCGGTGAGGGGAAAAGACATGCCTACAGCTGAGAAGGATAAACATGTTTGGGTAAATAACACACCTGAAATTTGGTAATGTTAGGAAATGAATCTATGGCTAGATAGCAAACAACTTTTATGTCACAAGAGAGCATGCCAAACACTGAAAAAATATGACAGTGTGTCATTTATTCCAACAAACACTTGTGAGGGCCTCTACTCTGACCAGATGAGTGCTACAAAGATGAGTACATCTCGTTCCTTGTGATTCGCCAGGGCTTCCCAGTCTAGCCTTCTTTGATGACTATGTCCTCTGTTGTCATGCTTTTATATGCAATGTCTCTTGTTCGTAGTGATAAGTGAGCATTAAGTGATTTCAGATTTGAGTCCCGCCTCATGTAACGAGCAGTGATTTTGGAATCAGACTTGGAATCAGTTTCTATCCATTTATTGACTTTGTGTGATTCCTCCCTTCCCCTTCCCCACTAGACCATAAGTACTACAAAGACACAGTTTGTGGTTTCTGTATCTTTATTACATTATCTACATTTTCCTCTTCTTCTGCCTCAATTTCACCCCCTTGATTAGGTGCTCTGGCAACATTAATATAATTATCAACTATGAATTGTCTAGGTTGTCTACTCTGCATTGCCATTTCATTGACGCCGTGGAGAGAAACATCCTAAAACTTAAAGAAATTGTTAGGTTGCACAAAGAGTAGACAGAAAGAAAAGGCAGCTTATCCACTTTCCATAAATGGAGGGGCTGAACACTCACAGGCAAGTGTGACATCCAATATGGAGGGTCAGAGTATTTGTGATCTCCTCAAGGAAATAAAAAGAGTAAAAATGACTCCAACAGCTGCATTCTTGGGTATTGAAACCACCAGTCTCAGGATTCCAGGTGTGTTAACCCTAGCTTTCATGGCAGGAAGGTAAATACTTAGAATATATTAGTAAGGAGAAACTTGATGTGACTGTCAAGAAACTACATCCTTGGAAATCAGTGTGCTTCTGAGAAAGCATTACAAAGCTAAGCAGTGTTAAATTGGCTGCCACTATGACTAAAGTTACTCCATTTCGACTTTTCACCCTTTAAGAAATGATGAGTTTCCTGTGTGTTTGGGTTCAGTAGGGTAGGCCAGTGCCATTGAAATAAAGCAAAGAATTGCAGAGGCAAAGAAACAGAGTTTGCTCACGTCCAAGCTTGGATGGGATCAATGCTAAGAGCTAAGGGCAACGTGGTGCCATTTGAAAGTGGGGTATATTTTAAAGTTTCTATAAGGGAATGGGACTGGTTAAAAAAAAAGTCTCCAGCAATCGCATTCTTGGGTGTTGATAACATAGGTCTTGTGCCTTGATGTCAAGGTGACACATTTTATGACTCCAAGTGGTGGCTGATCACTATAGAGTAGGTTATTTGGCCCTTTAGGGCTGGAAGACAAACACTTGGGATAGAAAAGTAATTAGTACAAGGCAGGCTTGGGGGGTTGCAAGACAATTATCAATAGCTACCTCTGGGAAACTGGTTCTACCCTTTGCTAATGTTTAGAGGGCAGGCTAGGTAATTTAAGAAAGCATGACAGCTAAGCAGTGGTATAATGGCTGAACCTTAGCTAAGGTTACTCCATTTTGGTGTTTCATCTTTTTAATGTGGTTGCCCTGTCTCTTACTGAAAAGATTTCAGGGCAAAAGATCCTCTTTTAAAACCAAGCCTCAACATCTGCACAACCTCTGTGTTGTTAATGTTAAAGAAACTACATTTTATTCCCTTTACTAAGTCTTATTTTTAAAAAATCAAATTTCTCAAATAAAAAAAATCAAGATTGACATAGAAAACATTTTAATTAAACACAGGAGATAGTAAACAGTGAATATAAAACATAAAATTCAATATGCAAGCAGGGGAAATTCCTTAGAAGCTGAAGGGATCTCTACTGAGAACAACCAAAACAAATACAAATGGAAGGGTTTTTTACCCAGTTGGTCAGAAGTACATGCCTAGCTCTTGTCCCAGGATCTTTCTTGTCCAAAACACACAAACATAAACATAGGCACGCACAGCACGCCTGTGCTCATATTCAAACACCTGGATTCAGCCCTTTCTTGGTCCCTGAGGGCTTGAGAAAGAAACCTTTCCGCCAAAGCAATTCACAAGGACTTTAAAATTCCAGATTGCACTATCTTCCCCCTCTGGGTTTACAGCAACTGTGGGATTAAGGGCCATTTACTTCCTGGGGTGGATTGCGTGCTGACAATCAAGGGGCTGGCTTCCCCTTCCACCATCCGTTTATTAGGTTTAGACCTTCCCAACCGTGGAAAGTTGGCTGCTGCTTTGAGGGTGTTTCATACTTCAGGTCAGTGGAAATCAAAAGGAAACCCTGAAAAGGAAGCAACAACGAAGATAAAGATAAGCTTTGGGCACACCTGGGTTTGCCTGCGGATGAGGGAGAGATGGCTTATTTACCAGGTCCTACTGAGTCAGGTCTCCAGCTAATCCTTTGTGAGTGCCTCAGAAAAAGGAAAGGCCATTTGGGAATCTACCACCTGATGTGACTAAATCAATTATAGACAAGGCGGTCAGAGAGGCAGGGAGGTGAGAGGGGTTGGAGAATTCCTTCAGAAACTTAGTCAACGATCAGGTGTGGTGGCTCAGTTCTCAAATCCCAGCACTTTGGGAGGTCGAGGCAAGAGGTTTGCCTGAGTCCAGGGGTTCGAGACCAGCCTGGGTAACTTGGCAAGACCTTGTCTCTACAATAAAAAAGAATTAACTGGGCATGGTGGCACATTTCTGTAGTCCCTGCTACGTGGAAGGCTGAAACAGAAGGATAACCTGAGTCCAGCCCATCGAGGCTGCAGTAGCTGTGAGCATTCCATTGCACTCCAGCCTGGACAACAGTGAGACTCTGACTCAAAACAAAACAAAACAAAAAATTAGTCCACCTCCACAAACAAAAAAAATGCTAAAAAGAGGGGGAGAATGTTCTGAAGTTAGTTAACAATAATTAACCAACACAGCTCTCAGCAGATCCCTGAGTCCAGGGGAGGTTTTTGGTTTAGGAGAAGCCCAGTGTCTGGGAGAATCACACGAGCCAGTCCTGTCCCAGCCATGCCCTGTTCCAGCTACCTGAGCCACTTTCTCCTCTCTGAGTCCTACTTTCCTCATCAATAAAATGGGTCTAATAATTCCAGTCTGACAGTTTGTCTTGTAGAGTAAGTCAAATAAAGTGTCAAAGAGCATTTTCTTGTACTGTAGAGTGAATACATTTTTAAAATTTAATACATTTGATTTTTAAACTCAACTGTAAATGCTTTTCATTGTTAATTGTGCTTTAAGAGCTAAAACTTTTGTTTACAAAATTCCTTGGTCTGGAAAAAAACAAAGCAGAACAAAAAAGAAAGAAGCAAAACAGAGAGAGGCTTATTCTACTATGAAGAGAAATGGACCAGTTCAGAGGCGATTTGTATTCTTACCTCAAGGACTTCAATATCTGAACTGACAAATGAGACTTTGTGTGGATTGGGCAAAGGAAATCCTTGCTGCAGTTTTGCTGAAATGTAGAACAAGATGTAAAAAAAATTGGGCACAACCATAGAGATTTTAGCAAACTTTTTAGTAAGAGACTGACAAGAAACTTTTTATTTTTATATTTAATTGTTATTATTTATTTATTTTTTGAGACAGAGTCTCACTCTGTCATCCAGGCTGGAGCGCAGTGGTATATCACAGCTCACTGCGGTCTTGACCTTCGGGGCTCAAATGATCCTCCTGCCTCAGCCCCCTGAGTAGCTGAGACTACAGGTGTACACCAGTACACCTGGATATTTTAAAATTTTTTTTATAGAGACAGGGTATTGCTATGTTGCCAGTCTGGTTTTGAACTCCCGAGCTCAAGTGATCCTCCTGCCTCGGCCTCCCAAAGTGCTGGGATTACAGGCGTGAGTACCTGGTCTAAGATTTTTTTTTTTTTTTGAGTTGGAGTTTCACTCTATCATTCAGGCTGGAGTGCAAGGGCACAATCACAGCCACCGCATGCTTAGCCTGCTGGGCTCAGGCTATCCTTCCACCTTCCAAGTAGCTGGGACTACAGGTGTGTGCCACCATGCCCAGCTAATTTTTGATTTATTGTAGAGACAAGGTCTCGCCATGTTGCCCAGGTTGGTCTTGAACTCCTGGGCTCAGGTAATTCTTTCACCTCAGCCTCCCAAAGTGCTGGGATTATGAGCCATTGTGCCCGGCTCTTAAGAAACTTTTAAATAATTGATCTTTTCATCTTCCCGGTTCCATCATTCCATTCTCTCTGATAAGTCCCTTGCGTTTTCCTGGAAGAATTGTTCATTAATTCATGATAAGTACAAGTGTACCTGCGATTTTGTGCATTTTGCATGGCAGAAAAATGCTGCTCATTTTCCACTTGCTTAATTTATTTTGAAAATGCCTGCTGACCGGGCTCGGTGGCTCAGCATGTAATCTCAGCATTTTGGGATGCCAAGACGAATGGATTGTCTGAGCCTGCAGGTTCAAGACCAGTCTGGGCTACTTGACAAGACCTCATCTCTACAATAAATAAAAAATTAGCCGGGTGTGGTAGCGTGCACCTGTAGTTCCAGAAAGTTGAGGCAGAAGGATCACCAGAGCCCATCAGGTTGATGCTGGGGTGACCGTGAGTGTGCCAACAGAGTGAGACTCCAACTCAAAAAAAAAAAGAAAGAAAAAGCAAATGCCTAGTTAGTGGTATTTCAGTGTCTGGGAACATTTCAGTGTCTAATGTAAAAAATATTTTAACTGAGCCAAACTCTAGAAGTTGTTTGTAAACAATTGCAGCACAAGGAGAAGACCCAGAATTGTCATTCATTAAAACTGTGTCTACTCATACAATGGTCCTTGCATAAGAACCACAAAGATATTCCCTAGGGAAAATGATCTCATTTTCAATTGACACAAAGGAGGTTCTTTACTGCCTAAGGAGAGTGGTTTCAATCTCCTAAATTCAGCCAGAGTTAGCTATTCTTGCTGAATTTGCAAGTAGAGTTGCAAACAAGGCTTGGACCTAGAATAACTGATTTTGCAACTATATCATTGATGATACAAACTTTGCAAATTCTGGTTCTGGCCTGGATCCGTAATAACGTAATACGTGTTTCGGGGTGGAAAGTCTCAAACAATTCCCCACATTTAGCCAATATCAGAGTCACGTTGTCTCCCAGGAATCCCTTACCATTGGCCAGTGGGAGAACTCCAAAGTGAAGAATGGAGGACAGAATGTTTTCAAACCTCAAGACCTAAAATAAAGAGGAAGTGGAATCAGTTGCTAAATCAGGACTGTTTGGACATGTGCTTTCTCAGGACTCATCAGGATGGAAAGCAATAATTAGAATCTCCCCACAGGGATAGACTAGCTTTGTAGGAATACATGTTTCAGCGTTGCCTAGTTATTTTCACCCTTGAGAATGGACACTTCTGTTTCCCTTTGTGTTGTGTCTTGGTGACGGCAAATGCAGAGGAATCACATGGTGGTAGCAAATGTGGCAGCTCTGATATCTACCAAGATAACCAAGATCAACGAATAGATTTCTCAGTTAGCAGTCTTCCTTTCTTTATTGGGAACCTCGGCCACAGGTGTTCACTTATATTATGTCATGCACTGAAACTAACGGCATTGCCAGAACACATAACTTATCTTTAATAAATGATGATAGTTATATAGCCTAAGCAAACTGTTGGGTCCTGGCAAGATTCAGGTTCATTCAATGTTCATTCAACATCAGTTCATTCAATGAATAGTTTTGGGGCTTTCTATAGGCTCACCGATAATAAGAAGCTCTTTGCAAGGGTGGCTGTGAAGTCAGACTTCCTAGGCTTATAATCTTTTGTTTTGCTACTTACTAACTGTGTGATGTTGGGAAAGTTTCTTAACCTCTATGTGCCTCAGTCTCCCCAACTATAAAATGAAGATACTAGTACTAATCTCATAGGGCTGTTGTCAGGATTAAGCAAGTTAATATGATGTGAAAAGCGCGGTATATACAATTGTTTCCTCCCCCCACCCCAAATGCCATGGTTAGCACATTCTGTTGTCAATACTAAGCGAATTACCTGGGTCTTCCTGGAAGACTTGGACTCATTTTGCTTCTTCTGTGGACTCAGGAAATACTATTTCTAAGGTAGTCAGCTATGCAATGTCATTGACTATAGTCTGTCATCTACCAAATGGCTATGCCACGGGGTTTCTAGCAATATGTGGGATAAAACTGGCATTTTAGATCTCAATGTCTGGCATGAAAGGTATGACTTAACTTTCAGCTTATTGACATGACTGCTCCCAGCTCTTAATATTCCCAACTTGAAAACCAGAATGCGCCTCTAAAATTAAACAAATATATATCTTATTTGGCTTCTCTGACTTCTTGGCTACTTTCTCCAGATCTGTTCCTATCTCATAGCTGCTGCTATTGAACACAGTAATACTTAGTAGTAATTCATTACTATGTCCCAGGCCCTTCACTGTGAGAGATGTGACTTGTTCAAGGCCACACAGTCAGTCAGTCAATGGGAGTTTCCTCCTGCAGGTCGGCCTCAGAGTTGATGTATGAAATGATTATGCTACACTTTCCCTTGACAAAGAGGTGGAAAGAACTAAAATAATTATTATGAATCTAGAAACATGGCCATCATTTAGTTAGTACCTACCTTGTAGTCAATGTGCTAAGTGCATCTCATATGATTTCAGCTCATTCTTTCAATACCTCCAAGGTTGTAATTCCCAGCTCCATAGTCATTTGTACTGCCTGAATGGGATTTATTTTTCTCTATGGCATTTTTCAGTACATATGATACATATTTGTCTGTTTGCTGTCTGCCACTCTCGCCACATATACATATGCACACACTCATACATGCCCTGGAACAGGGTTTCCCAATAGTGGCACTACTGATATTTTGGGTTGGATACTTCTTGTTGTGGGGGCTATCTTGTGCACCATGGGATGGTTTTTTTTTTTTTGAGTTGGAGTCTCACTCTGTCACCCAGACTGGAGTGCAGCGGCTGCTCCCGGCCACCGCAGCCTCAACCTGCTGGGTTCCGGCGATCCTTCCACCTTAGCCTTCCAAGTAGCTGGAACTACGGGCGTGCGCTACCACTCCCGGCTAATTTTTGATTTCTATTGTAGAGATGAGGTCTTGCCAAATTGCCCAGGAGGGTCTCGAACCCGTGGGCTCAGGCAATACACTTACCTCAGCCTCCAAAAGGTGTGGGATTACAGGCTGAGCCCCGAGCCCACCTACACCATGGGATGTTTAACAGCATCTGTGGTCTCTACCCACTAAGTGTCCATAGCATTCATCTTCCCGTCCCAGGACAATCAGAAATGTCTTCAGATATTGCCAAATGTCCCTGGGTGGCAAAATCGACTGTAGTTGAGAACCACTGCTCTAGAATGTGCATGCCATGTGAGGGCAGGAACTTTGTTTTGTCTGGAATAGTGCCAAGTTCAATGAGTATCTATAAATGAATGAATACTATTAATACTAATAATTAATGTTTATGTAGGGCTACCCATGAACTAGGCACTGTTTTACATGGGCAATCTGACACTAAAACCCAAGCACTTAATTCCCCATGATATGTTATATGAATGAATCAAGTAGTGAGTTAGCTGATCTTCCTGAAACCTGAAGGAAGGGTGTTTCCAAGTTGCATGTTGGGGTGTCCTTTTCCAGTTGGGAAGTTGCTAGGCTGGGCTCCTCACCCACCCACAAAGGCATCCACACAGTCAGCCTTGATCTAATTTTAGGAGATAGGTAGAAAACATTCGAGGAGCAAACACAATCTGGCTTAGTTTACATATAAGCTTACTCCTTTGGAATTCTGGACTATACATTTAACTCCAGAGGATTATTTTATTGAGAAAATGAAAACTCCCTAAAATGCCAGTTTTTCTAGCATTACACAATGTCTTAACAGTCTTGAGTTCTTTTAAAAGACTTTCTGCATAAATAAATATAGATTGGAAGTTGTTTTGTTAATGGTTAGTGGGCTCAGTCATGAGTAGCTACATAGAGAATTTCAAAGTTAAAACCCACAGTCATGGAGAAATCAAGGACTTAGAGGTACTGAAGACAATCAACCACCATGTATGCACCCAACTCTGAATTGTGCCCCACATTTTAAACAAACAAACAACAAAAAAACAGTCAACCCACTACTGCATACAGCAAAAGAATCACCATACCTCCATAGCCAGGAAACTCTGAAAGCCCAGATTCCTACCTCAATATTGCTGCGATTGGACTCTGGCAAAGAAAGGCGGAACCTAAAAGGAAACAAGGAAAGGTTAGAGGAGGTTGGATTTAAAAAAAACAACCAGGTAGAAAAAACAATAAAAGGGGTGTGGTTTTTTGTTTTTTGTTTTCAGTTCATAAAGTCACTATTTTAAAAAACCACACAAACAAACTTGGGAAGACATAGAGTTCTACTTATCTTCTACCCCTATATTTGGTTGATTAAACAGCAGAGCAGGAACAGCGGAAGGCTTGGATTTGTAACCAGAGAGGGGTCCCCAAATGCATTTGCTCTATGGGACTTGATGTTGGCAACTTGGGATGCAAAACAATCTCAAGAAAGTCTTTTGGCTCTGAGCTCAACCTTATAACTTCTCTGAGTTCTTCTAATCCCAGTGAAAGGGTAAATTGAGGCAAGGTGAGTTGATGCCACGAGAATAATGCAAGATTGCAACCAAGGATGAAGTAAAATAAAATAAAGTTTATTATTCACAGATGGAAAGGGGGCCGACACTCAGAGGCAAGAGTGGCCCTGAAGGCTGGGGAGCTGAGTATATTTAAGGCTCTTGAAGGGAGTTTGGGCTGAGAAGAATGTCCAGAGTTTCATTTTTTGATGTAGATAATGTAAGTCACATAAGTCTTGTGTCTTGACATCACCAGGCATTGGTATCTCATAACTCCAGGTGGTGGGCAGGAGGCTGGACACAGTAAACTGATAATGATACATCAAGGCCAGAAGCACAAATGCCTTGAACAATTTGGGCTGCACACTTTTTAGTTGGTTAGAGTTTTTGCTTAGTCTGGGAGTTCTAGTTCACAAGGCTTGATTAAACATTGTATATAAAATTGATCCAAAGACATGAAAGAAAACAGTTGTCATTTAGAGACCAAAGGAGCAGATACATTTCTGGGTGTTAGAAAGTTTCAATAGCCCATTTCTTATCTAGGTCTGGCAGAGGCATTTCCAGGGATGTGCAATCCTTTGTGTGTGACTCCTGCTTGTCTGGGGACTCAATGAAGATGGTTCTGTTCCCATCAGTATGAGCAACAGTTACTAGATCCAAGGACGGTGAAGGGGGACAAGAAAAAAAGTCTACTTTTAAATGTAAATGGCTTCTACATTTTGGAGGTTCCCTCCTTTTACTCAGCCTGCTTGGCTCTAAATCCTATGCTTAGTGTTGGCTACACCCCACAGAAGGCCATAGTACTCCTCCCACTTCTTTAGGTGTTCAATCTTAGCACATGAGGGAAAAATTAGCTAGAAGAATTACCTGATGTGGGTGACAGTATAGTACAATTGTTGGCAGAATTCCTGAGTTTGAAACTCATTTGTGCTTCTTACTAACTCCTTGGATTTATCTAAACTCTCTGGATCCTAATTTTCTCTACTATAAAATGTGAATAAGAATATGTGGGATGACCATCATGTACAATAATGTATAATTTAAGGTAGGAAGGATGTTGAATATTCTCAACACAAAGAAATGGTAATTGCTTGAGATGACAGATAAGCTAATTACCCTGATCGGGTCATGAGATGATATATATCAAAACGTCACTATGTACCCCATAGATATATGCAACTATTGAGTCAATTAAAAAAATAGAATTAAAAATAATACCTGCTCATAGGGCTGTAGTAAAAATTGAATGAGATAATACACACAAAATGCTTAGAATTGTGCCAAGCATATCCTATTACTCTGTAAACATGAGACATTATTATTATGAGGAGAAATGCTGACAGTTATACCAGCACAAAATATTCTTAATATTCTTTGTCGAATACTAACAGAGCACTTGATGTAGGTCCAAGTAGCAGGTAATCCTTCCTCCCCTCAACTTGGTAATGGGGGTGACAGCACATCCTGATGCTTGATAATTTGTGGGGGTTTTCATAAAACCCAACACTGTCTCTTTCCAAATTTTGCCAAGGGCTGATCCATAGATAGTCCTCCCAAAACACACTCTTGAGTTTTCATGCAATAGTAATTGTAATATGAAGACATAGTAATCAATAGGGAGGATGCCTTCATTTTGCTATGGAGAAGCAGGTAGAAAGAGGGGAGGTATTGGTGGCAGATTTGGGACTGAGACTTAGATCTCTTAATCATCTTAGAGCTCTCTCTTCCATGAAAGGATGCTGCCTTGTCTTGCTATCCTTCTTAGCCTTCCACGGCTCACTTTTGCCCGGGTCTGGAGCCTCAGTTCAGCATTAACCTTCTAACGAATCTCCCCATCTCTAGTCACGACCTTCTCCAATTCATCTTCCACACAATTCCCAGAGTGAACTACATTACAGGCATGTCCGATGAACACACTCTCCCAATCAAAATTCTTTAATGCCTTGTGATAAAGTCCAAGTCACTTATAAGGCTTATGAGACTCCCTATTTCCCAGGGTCCTCTCTGCCCTCATTTCTTAGTTCTCTACCTTGAATTTTATCCTTACTAACTCTGAACTGCTTGATGCCATGTTACTTTACCCATCAGGTGCCACAACCCGGGTTTAAAAAAAGTATTTGCTTCAAGATACATACCAAACCCCCCCGAAAATTAAAATTAGTAAATGTCTATAAAAAGCAACATTAAGGCCATACATCATTGCAGCTCAACCCCATTCATAGTTAGACATAAATTATATTAAATGTGGACTGCATTTGAATATATGTAATATATTTTGGGCTTGAGACTCCAAACATTAGTGTGCCTAAGACCCAAGAGGCTCTTAAAACAACTATGAGGTGCTTCCTTGCATATCCCATGATACTCCTGGCCTCTGCACCTTTGCATATGCTGTTCCTTTTTATAGACTTACTCTTTCCCTTTCTCTCTGGTTAACTTCTTTTAATCGCTTAAGGTTTAACTTAGGTGTTATACTATATTTAAAGAACAGATACTCACAGAAGGGGTAAGTTTGCTCAAGACCAGCCAATATCATCATAGTATGAAGTAGGTTTTGAGATTGCTTCAAAGTGACAACTAAGAATCAAAACCATAAAGACAATCAAGTTTGGCAAGGTTCAGAGATTCTATCAGTGGCACTGAGGCTCAAACCAATTGCTGTGGATGATGAGGACCAGAATCTGTAGGGCATCTTTGAAGGCACTGCTGAGGAGACGTGAGGGGATGTCCCCCCTGCACACATCTCCTCTGACAATGGGCAATCCCACTCCGCTTTAGAAATTTAGCTTACGTAATATGGAGCACACTTGTGAATTTCCTTTTTTTTTTCTTTCGTTAGAAGCCCAAGCCAGGTCAGGGCACCTCACAACCGCCTGCTGTGGATGAGTTATCTGGGGTTCCCCAAGAACCAGCCCGTCCTTTCCTCCTAGGGCCTTCTTATTTCTGCCTCTTTCCTAGTTCTCTAGGGAACTGCAGAGGAATCGCAGCGAGGAAACTCTCCCTGCCCCTGGTTTTGAAAAGGGATAAGCTTGGGGTGGGTTCCCTCCCACTGTGGGAGCTTTTCTGGTCTCCCAACTCAGGCCACTAGGTGGCGTCCAACTTCAGTGCTTTGAACCTTCATCTTGTATTAGGTCCTTAAACTGTTATTTAAAGCCCTGCTACTGAGAACGGACTGCTAGTGCAGAACCATGAAGTCACTAGGGAGGAATGGAGCTCAAATAGTCCTGCTTTGCAGACATGTAAAAGTATAGCCCATTCTATACCATATTGTATAAATATGTTCAATTATTATGTATCAGTCAAAACCAAAATCATGTGCCTTTATTGAAAACCAGAGCCAAAGTGCAAACTCTTAAGCATGGCAAAGGGCCCTTCATGATCTGGGTCAATACAGCAGATACAACATAATGAAAATGGCATAATAATAATGAAGGTCAAGTGTCAGGGTCAAGGGTCACAGGCACTGACAACGTTATTTCTCCAACCCTGTGTCCACAGCAGACATTGAAAATCAATCCTGTCACTCAATACCCTCTGGACTCTGTTTTATGTCTTTGCACCCCGACTCTGAACTCCATGAGGGTAGAGGTCCAGCCTGAATAATCATTGTATTCCCAGGACTGAGTGCACAGCTTGGCACATTTAAACACACAGTGTTCGTTTATTCATTGATTGTTTCATCCGGCAGAATTTACTGAACACTTCATGTGCTTCAGTACTGGGACAGGTGCTGACGAAGCCATTGTGAGCAAACCCAGACACAGCCACTGTTCTCATGTTCTTACAGTCGAGTGCAGAGGCAGACATCACTCACACCATCCCACCAGTTAAGGTTTAATTACAGTGGAGATCAATGCTCTGAAGGAAAGAACCAAGTTCATCGAGTCAAAAGACAGAGGGACTTAATCATTTGGTAGATGTAGGGAGCTTTCCATTGGGAGGGATGAATACAAAGGATGAGTAGGGTTCAGAAGGTAAAATGGGGAAGGAAGAGGGAAGGGAACCAACCAGGCAGTGGCTGCAAAGGCCCCGTGAAGGGATCAGGGAGACTGGAGGACACCGCAAGATGGTGCTCGACAGGAGGTGAGGTTGACTAGGCTGGGCACCTCAGGCTGTGTGAGTGTTTGATCTTGATCCTCAGAGCAAGAAATTCATCAGAGGTTTTTAAGAAGGGAGAGGATGACTGTGTTTTATAAAGATCACTCTGGCTGAAGTATGGAGAAAAGGCTGGCAGGGAGAGGTTTCCCAGGTGTTCATTCTGTGCTCAGGAATGTGCTAGGCCATGTGAAGAATTTAATTTATATCGATAATTATGTGGGATGGAGAGAAGTCGTATGTAGGAAGCAATTAGAGAACAACGCAAAGCAGTGTGTACTCAGGTGCTTCTTTATGGGTTTACATACCACACAGACCTGCTGTAGGAATTCAGAAAAGGTGTAAAAAGATAAAGAAACCAGTGTGAGCTACAGTGTGAGTGAATGTGTGTGTGTGTGTGTGTGTGTGTGTGTGTGTGTGTGTGTGTGTATGATGTGGGGAATGTGGGGAATGTGGGGAGTAAGTTGCCCTTTGAGAGAAGCACTCTGCACACCTCTCTAGCATGCCGCTTAGCACCAGGTATTGTAAGTTCTGTTAATCTCGGGGTTCTCCCACCAAGCTGTGGGCCAGGAAGATAGGAGCCATTGTCTTTCTGTTTAAGAACAGTGCAGAGCAGGTAATAGGTACTCGATAGGTTCTTATTGAATGAATGAGTGAATAAATGAGCAGATAAAGGACAAGGGCAGAAGGGTGTTTGTTGGAATTGGGGTCACTTTGAAGGTGAGCTAGTCTAAAGCAGAATGTCCATTTTAGGGAGCTTTGGGGGATAAAGGTTGGCTGGCTTGAGAAGCAGAACCAGCAGACAAAGAGCTTGGAAACTCAGGTTATGGACTTAATCCAACAACAAAAAGTTTTAAGTGCAAGAATGTGTTGAACCCATTCCACTATTAAAAGACACTCTTGGTGAGTAAGAGTTTCCCAAGGTTTTAACCTCATTGTCTCCTGCAGCCTGGATACTGTGGGAGAAGTTTCCATTTGGGGTGTCTGTCTCCAATGGGGAGCCCCGCTGTGGCATTCCTCTGCCCTGGCTTCAACTGTAGCTCAGAGAAAGGGTGGAGTTGGTGGTCAGCTCAGGCGCCAAGTCCGAGTTCCAATTACCTGTTCAAAGCATCATTCCAATAGAAACTGTGAATCCATTCCATCCTGACCTGTTTTCTAGGTTTTTCTCCAGATGGCTCACGCTGGGAAATGTTTATCTGCCCAAGCTGTGAGGAGTGGAGTTAGGTTGTGATTCCATCTGCTAGTAGTCAGCTGTATTTGCATTCTCTGACTATGTTGTTTGGGAGGAGTTGCACGTGTGTGTTGATGGTAGTAGGGAGGGGTGAAGTTTGGGAGTATCAAAAATCTCAATCAGTGCAATGTCAAAAAAAGTTGCAAAGTTTTACATGGTTCAACAATAATGTACCTCTGGTTGCCTTGGGCTTTGCATGTGATTAAGAAAAGAGGCTTAGAAATAAGCCACCTGGGTGAGGACCAAAAAAGGGAAAGTGTCACTTAACCAACTCCACAGTTTTTAACCATCCTAACTTGTCATTTCTCTTGGGATCAGTTTCTCCTTCTTCTTTTGTCAAATTTTGATCCTAGAATGGGGAAGAGAATGAACTGCTACTGTTAGTAGCAGCAAACATTTCTTGAGCAATGACTATATGTTGGGTGCTGTGCTGAGTAATTGACATACATTATCTCATTTACCTGTACAGCCACCCTGTGGAGAGAGGCTCTGTTTTGCTGACAAGGAAATGATACTTAAAGAGGCTAAATAACCTCCTTAAAGTCACACAGCTACCATATGGTTGAGGTAGAATTCAAATCCAGATATGCCTGACTCCAGAGACTGTGCTCTTAACTAGAAGTCCCAAAAGAGGTCAAGTTCATAAATTCATTAGTAGTGCCTCTAGCTTTTGCTTTCTTTTTTGTTTTTTTGAGTTGGAGTCTCACTGTCACCCAGACTGGAGTGCAGTGGCCACTCCCAGCCACCGCAGCCTCGACCTGCTGGGCTCCGGCGATCCTTCCGCCTCAGCCTTCCAAGTAGCTGGAACTACAGGCGCGCGCTACCGCGCCCGGTTAATGTTTTTGATTTTATTGTAGAGATGAGGTCTGGCCTGCCCAGGTGGATCTCGAACCCACAGGCTCAGGCAATCCACTCACCTCAGCCTCCCAAAGGTGCGGGATGACAGCCTGAGGCACCGAGCCCGGCTGCTTTTGCTCTCTTTATTCTTCACACCACTCAATTCCCTGATGCAATGAGAAAATTGCGGTGTGCCTTTTCCATTTCAGGACCTCAGGTTCCAATGTCTCCTTTTTCTCCTATCAGTACTTAATGTTGAAGAAGGGCATACTGCTTGTTTTAATTTAGCATGACTCCATGCTCAGGGGTTTCCTCTCCTGGGGGGGCGGAATTTCCATCCTAAGTGTTGGGTCCAGGTCTCATTTTCTAAGTCTTAGGGCTTCACTATATCAAAGGAAATATAATATAGTGAGTAAGCACTTACATGGCTTAAAAAACAGAATCACCTAGGCTCGAGTTCTGGCTCAGCCATTCAATAGCTCTGTGACCTTGAGTAAGTTATTTAACCTCTATAAACTGTAAAATGGGGATAATAGTAACTATCTCCAGGACTGTTCATTTAATCTACTTACATTTTTTACTGAGCCTTGTGCCAGGTCCTGGAATACAGAGTTGCAAGGTTTAAAAATTTTTTTTAAATGCAGTATCCCACTCTGTTCTCCATGCTGGAATGCAGTGGCATGATTATAGCTCATTGTAACTTCAAACTCCTGGACTCAAGAGAGTCTTACATCTCAGCCTCCTGAATAGCTAAGACTACAGGCATGCATCACCACACCTGGCTAATTTGTTTGTTTGGTTTTTTTTTTTTTTTGTAGACACAGAGTCTTGCTACATTGCCTAGGCTGGTGTCAAACTCCTGGCTTCAAGTGATCCTCTCCTTCAGCCTCTCAAAGTGCTGGGGTTATAGACATGAGCCATGGAGCCTGGACAAGAATTGCAAGGTTTAAATGAAATAATACAGGTGCTGTTCTTGGCATGGGACCTAGTAGACAATAAAGGCTCAATAAAAAAGAGTAGTTGCCCATTGTAGAACAAAATCTTATTTCGCTCATAGCTGTCACTAGGGAGGAGATGGGAGTGAGGTGTATTCTGAATAGGAGGGTTCTGGAAATGACCTTGAATAATTCAGCATCTCCTTCTGCCTGAGTCTAGCCCTCAATTTCAAATAATCACAGCCAACATTTCTGTAGCACTTAATACTCACTTTACATGTGTTAACTCACATATTCCTCAAACAGCTTCCTGAAGTGGGTTGTGTTACATCATCATTTTACAGAGGATGAAGTGAAGGCCCAGAGACATTAAAAATTTGCCTGAAGCCGGGCTCGGTGGCTCAGCCTGTAATCCTGCGCCTTTGGGAGGCTGAGGTGAGTGGATTGCCTGAGTCTGCGGGTTCGAGACCCGCCTGGGCAGCGAGACCTCATCTCTACAATAAATCAAAAAAATCAGCCGGGCGTGGTAGCGCATGCCTGTAATTCCAGCTACTGGGAAGGCTGAGGCGGAAGGATCGCCGGAGCCCAGCAGGTCGAGGCTCGGTGGCCGGAAGCAGCCACTGCACTCCAGTCTGGGCGACAGAGTGAGACTCCAACTCAAAAAAAAAAAAAAAAAAAAAAAATTTGTCTGAGACTCCACAGCTAAAAAATGGCAGGGCTAGGATTTGAACCCAAAGCTAGTTTGACTCCAAAGTCTGTGATCCTACTGCCTGTCTTGACCGCCACATTGGGTTTGTCTCTGATTTCTGCACCTTGTGTCTATGCAGCTGGCTCTAAGTGGCTCCCGGAAGAGGCACATTCAGGCAGGGCATGGTTAGAAAGGCTGTTCTGGAAGCCTTATTTGGAGACCCTGGGATCCCTGGTTCTTCTCAGGGGTGTTCCACAGATCTCCACCCACTATACACCTTTCCTGCTGTGTCTATCTGACCTCACCCAGGACCAAACCAGCTCATCCTGAAAAGCAGCACTTGGGAGTCAGGGGTGGAGAAGCTGGTTGGGTAGCCTGTGTAGGAGGCAGGGCCATCTTACAGCCAAAGCCCGAGCTATCATTTTGGCAGAGCCGTGGCTTTGCAGTCTTGCCTCTTGGTTTGGCTGCCTTCAGTCTGAGTATGACCTGGCCCAGTCGCCCTGCCCCCTGCCTGCTGGCTGTCTGAGGTTTGCTGCAACATCCCTGGCAGGAGCCACCCTCAGACTCAATGGTTGTGAGCCCTGTGCTGTGGGACAGGGCCCCATGCTCAAAAGGGCCCAGTGCTTGAGTTAATGCCCTGCTGTCTCTACCCTGAAATTCTATTTTTTTCCCCAAGTCAGGCTCTCACTTTGTCACCCAGGCTGAGTGCAGTGGCACCATCCTGGCTCACTGCAGCCTTGAGCTCCTGGGCTCAAGCGATCTTTCTTCTTCAGCCTCTTGAGTAGCTGGGCTTACAGGTGTATATTGCAATGCCTGGCTAATTTTGACTTTGATTTTGATTTTGATTTTTTGTAGGGACAATGTTTCACTATGTTGCCCAGGTTGGTCTCAAACTCATGGGCTCAAGTAATCTTCCTGCCTCAGCCTCCCAAAGTGCCAGAATTATAGGCATGAGCCACTGTGCCTAGCCTACCATCTCAAAATTCTCCATACGTTTTTGAACAGGAGGCTCTGCCTTTTCATTTTGCAGTGCACCTGCAAATGATGTAGCCAGTCCTGCTCAGACCCCACTAAAGCATTGGAGCACATGAAGCCTCCTCAAAACACTCTGCAGGAGACCACAGGGCAATGAACAGCAATCCTAATTTCAGGGTTCATGTTTGTGGGGTCAAAGCACACTGTAGACTGCAGGAGTCCAGAGTACAAACTCACATATTCCTGGGGATGATGTGAATTTAGCAGATTCAAATCAGTTTTTTCAGTTACTCCCATAAATAAAATGTAACACCCATTGACCGTGCTGTTGCTTACTAGCAGGAACCTTAGGGCTGGGGGTCAACTTGACTTAAGCAGAAAATCAAACCCGGTCCACCTGCTCCTTGAGGTCCTTTCCACCTGCCTGTCACAAGCCTGAAAGTGCTTATTAAATCCTTCCTTGAGATCCTGCGAGTAAGCAGATACCTGTTCAAATGTAAACGTGGTTTCAGTTTCGAACATCTCTAGAAGCTTGCTGCCCCGGGTAGCAGCCCTGCCCCACCTGCCCCATCAACCCCGATTTCCAGCCTCTCCTTTCCTCCTGGTCCCTTCCCTTCTGTCTTCCATCTAACTGAGATGTCCCTACACTCACAGTCCTGCAGCTCAGACAGTGCCTCCCCAAACGTTCTCCTTCCTGCCTCTCTTGGCCCGTATCAGATGACGCCAACTCCTTACCTTCAGTCCGCTTCCTCCCCACCTTCCTGCTCTCTGGTTTTCATCCTCTCAACTATTAGAGCTGCCAGATAAAGATCCCCCATCGTGGTTCACAGTTTCATCAGCCTGATCTCCTAGAATTAGAGCCCACTGATGACTTTTGGAGGCCTGAAGTGCTTTTGCCTTTGGCTTCTTCTTTTGTTAAAAAAAGTAAAAATTATATTTTACAGTGGTATTGATATAAAGATGAGTATAATCACATCTGGATTGTACTTGCTTTTTAAATTATTGTTTTAAAACATATTAGAATAGGGCAATCCCTTCGGGACCCCTGCCACTATGGGAACTTTTCTGTCCTTTCAATAAATCCTGCTTTAAAAAAAGAAAGAAAAAAATACATATATATTAAAATAGAAACTTCACGGTCCCTAAAGTGTGGTAGGCTCTAGGTACTATGCCTACTGAGCCTAGTAGAGAAGTCAGCTCTGCTTTGTAGGGCTAAGTACATTTGGGTGAAGCCCTTCTTGAAATATTTTTTCTCTGAGAAACCATGTTATCTCTTTTGATATTGTTGCTCTTGTTGGAAAAACAATATGGTTATAAAGAAAAATTTAATATTAATAAAAACAACCCCTCATAATCCCAAATCCTACCACAGCTCCTGATTTTCATGTGTGGGTTGACTTCCTCTTCCAGATGTGAAACTATTTTACACAACTGGTGGCCGTTGTGTTTATGCAGTTTTGTATTCTGCTTTTTCCATGTAACATGATTTTACTGAAAACAGTTTTCATGTTTCTATAATAGTTGTCATAACCATCACATTGACTTACAGTGATTGACTTGCTTTCCCCCCACTGTTTCTCAATTCTCCGCTTTAAGTCTGTTTTCTTGCTTCCTTTTCTTCCCTCCATGAGTTTAGTCTGAGCGGCCTAATCTTTCTGTGAATTCTTCCTCCAGGAGGTCTGAGTGATGACTTCAAACACCAGTTTTACAGGGTGAGGAAAGCAGGCTTTGCAGATAGTTTTGCACTTAGTGTTTGATGCTCTTCGTATGTGACCTGCTCATGCATGGCACTTGTATTTGAGAGCCAGTCAGGGGGCAAGATCTTGTTAAATCCTATGTTCTAGTAATGGGATCAGATTGTCCGGGTCTGACAGTACCTTAGACGTGGTCCAGTCTAACTTCATTATTTTACAGATAAGGAAACTGAGGCTCAAAGAAGTTAATAGACCTGATCACGGTCATAGAACCAGTGAGCAGCAACTTGAAACTCAGTTCCTTGACCCGCAAAGTTTCATGCTCCTTCCTCAACATCATGCATGAAGAGGGACTTTAGTTTACAATGCTGTACCATTAGAATATGCACTTGTCTTACAGAAGTATATTTATGATAACTTTGTTCCATCTTTTATTTTAACATTACTCTAATGGGGAAAAAAGAGAAACTTTACAACACAAAGTTTAGTAAGTCCATACTTTAAAATTATCTGGTCCATTATAGAAGTGCTTAAGTGACTCATGCTCATACAATGGTTAACTTCACTTGTTCTCCCTCTCTCTCTTTCTCTTTTGAGTCAGGGTCTCATTCTGTCACCCAGGCTGGAGTGCAGTGGCATGATCAAGATGCTCCCGACTCATGGCTTATGGCAGCTGGCTCAGTCAGGTCCTTTCACCTCAGCATCCTGAGTAGCTGGGACTACAGGAGTGCACCACCACACCCACCTGTTTTTTTTTTTTTGGTAGAGGCAAGGTTTTGCTATGTTGCCCAGGTTGGTCTCAAACCTGGGTTCAAGCAATCCATCCACTTTGACCTCCTAAAGTGCTGGGATTATAGGTGTGAGCCACCATGCCCGACCAACTTCACTTGTTCTCTTAATGGTCACTTCGTGGTCTGTTGACTCATTTATTATTTATGTTTCCCACAGACAAATAAATTATCTTACCTGTTTAGAGATAAGGAACAGACCAGTCTTTGTCCCAAAATAACGAGGCCAACACTGGTACTAGCAACCTATAGACAATAAGAGCAGTCATTACTAAGGTGAACAAATCTTTCCATTTTGACCACAAATATAATTTCCTATTGTGGAATCATCATAAATCCAATTTTCTCTCTTATTCTAAAAAAAAACTGGAAAGAAATAAGTCTAAAGATCCTACCTTGGCCAGGCTTGGTGGCTCAGCCTGTAATCCCGCCACTTTGGCAGGTCGAGGTAAGAGAATTGCCTGAGCCCATAGGTTTGAGACCAACCCAGACAACTTGGCGAGGCTTTGTCTCTACAATAAGTCAAAAATTAGCTGGGCATGATAGCACGCACCTATAGTTCCAGCTACTTGGAAGGCTGAGGTGGAAGGATCGCCAGAGCCCAGCAGGTTGACACGGGGGTGGCTGTGATGCCACCGCACTCCAGCCTGGGCGACAGAGTGAGACTCTAACTCAAAAATAAATAAAATAAAATAAAATAAATATCCTATCTTGTAAGTAGGGAAACTAACTGTAAAGACTTTTTGTTTGAAAATCTTTGAATTCCTTTATTCTTTTCTCCTGCTCTCTCTTCTCTTTCTTTGTGTGTGTATATGTGTGATATTTTGATTAGGTTCATTGTATTAGTTTGTATCATTTGGCCTTCATCTACTCAGGTAAACTCAGGTAAACTTAACATTTCAAGGAAAAAAGAAACTCAGGCAGCTGGGTGTGGAGATTTTCGCCTGGAATCCCAACACTTTGGGGGACAGAGGCGGGAGAATTGCTTGAGACCAGGAGTTCAGAAGACCAGCCTGGGCAACATAGTGAGACCTCATCTCTATGAAAAATAAAAAAATTAGCCTGGCAAGGTGGTGCTACTCAGGAAGGCTGAGGTGGGAGGATTGCCAGAGCCCAGGAGGTCAAGGCTGCGGTGGCCATGATGGTGCTGCTACCCTCCAACCTGGGTGACAGTGAGATTCCGACAAAAACAAACAAACAAAAAGACCTCTGTCATTTCTGATCCTGAGGGGTTGAGTGTGTATGAAATAGAGACTGGAGGGCAATTTCACAATGTGTGGGAGTGTGAGCACTGGCCTCCCATCCTCCCTCCCCCATCTCAACTCTGTCCTCACTCAGCTTATGTATCACTCCACACCCCTGCAAACATTTAGAAGTTGCTGGCCAGCTGGCCATGGTGGAACAGGATTGGCATCCGTAGGCTACCTTGTCATCTCCCCAGACTTACAAAGTCCATGGAAACAATGGTTTCCACTGTGGAGTTCTTGGGCTGGGTGAGCATCATGATGGATGCAGGGATGTCCAGCGTGAAGTTGCCTGGCTGTAAATTGATCACCGGAGGCTCCATGGCCATGACCCTCACCATAAAGGGTTGTGACAAGATGTAGATCTCTGCGATCTGCCAATGTTCCAGGAAAGAAATGAGGATTAGGAAACGTGAGTTGATGAGGGGAAATCACAAATTTAGGGTGGCCTGTGGTGATAAACTCCTACACTATACAGGCAGAATAAAAAAAAAAGCTCTTTAACAATAATAGTGATAACACACAAAAACACACAATAACAGCTGACGGTTATGAACACAATACTTCATGCCACCCACTACACTAGGGGCTATGTGCATTATCTCATTTAATCATCACAAAATCCCTGTGAAGTAGATTCTGTCAGTATCCCTGCTTTATGATGAAGAATGTGAGTCTTAGGTTAAATGATGTTCTCAAGTTCAAGGAGAATAAATCGTAGAACTGGGATTCAAATCCAGGTCTGTCTGACTCAAGATCTTTGCTCTAAAACCAGAATGAGCTGGGTATGGTGGCTCATATCTGTAATCCCAGCATTTTGGGAGGCCAAGGCAGGAGGGTCACTTGAGGCCAGGAGTTCAAGACCAGCCTGGGCAACATGAGACCACACCTCGTCTCTTGTTAAAAAAATTAGCTGGGTGTGGTGGTGCCTGCCTATAGTCTCCAGCTAATCAAGAGGCTGAGGCAGGAGGATTGCCTGAACCCAGAAGCTGAGGCTGTGGTGAGCCATGATTATGCCACAGCAATAGATTGAGACTCTAACTCAAAAACAAAAACCAGGATGGTCATAAACATTATGGTTTGTTCTCAAGGGCAAACCTGAGCCTGTAGGTACATTATGCATTATGTTCAAGACTTAGTGTGCTATGAAGGCATGATGCTAATAGTTGCTTTACTAAAATCACAAGTGTGGCACTCATCTTTCATTTAAGGATTTAATCCTTCATTTAAAGGAATAAATCCTTTATCTAAGCTAATTATTTTGAGAGTGGTAACAATCTTGTGGAAGGAACAGGTGATCTACTTTATGAACTTAAAGTGTTTTATTTATTTATTTTTAAAATTTTAAATTTTAAAGATGTGGAGTACAATTCAGGTTAAGTACATAAGTGGTCATTGTACAAGTGAAGCTTGGGTCTCCCCTTGATCCCCACTTCACCTGGTTAACTTACAGTGTTTTAAATTGTAGCTTAACTTGTACTGTTCAGTAAATACTTGTGGATATTTGATTAAGAGAAAAAATTCCTAATAATGGAAAGATAGATTCATGCTTGGAGCCCAAAAGAATATAAAGAACCCCCCAAAATCTTCCAGAAATAATTGCAATGAAGACACCTACACTATCATGGAGTTAAGCCCCGAGGACTCACCCGAGAGATCACGTTGCCAAGGCCTTGAGAGTTTTGAACGAAATGGTTGGAAATCTGGAAAATAAAGACCATCACATCACTGCAAGATTTTTTTACCTGGATTATCTTTTCAAGGAAAATGCAGTTTCCCTTAATTTTATGAACTGCGAACCTGTTGCATCATAAAATGTCTAGTGCTTGAAGGTGACTTATCATTTTATAGCCCAGCCATAGGGAATCTGAGGCCCAGGGAAGTAAAGTGACTTGCCCAAGGTCACATAGGAAATTTTATTCTTTTTGGCCTTGAGAACACTTTATACACTATCCAGGTGTAAACATTCTACAGTCATTTACAATAAATCTTGTGTTATTGTTCTTATTTAGAAATTACTGACACACAGGATATTTAAGTAATTTATCCTCACAGACGAATGGTTTTCAAGTCTGAAACTAGAAGTGTCTAATTCTCAGATGCAAGGAAGCTGGTCCAGCTACACTCACCATTTTGAACATAAGATTTATAACTACCTTTGTCCTTAGTATGCATAGAATGAGAAGATTCAAAAGGGATGCTCAAAAAGAGTTTTTGGTTGACCGACTGGAGAGAGTGCTCTCATTATACAGGGGAGGTGCATGGTGGAGAGGACCCATGAGTATCTACACTATAATGATCATTGTAGATAAATCAGGTGTAATTACAGTCAGGAGAAATTCTTTTATGTTGGAATAACACAAGCAATAGTGATGATGATGATTTACGATGATCAGCAACTGTTATAGCACTGATTCTATGGTGGGCATTGGTCTGAACACTTTATGTGTATTGAAACATTTTAATGCATGCATCAACCTTATGCATATGGAATGATTATTATCCCCTTTCCAATGAGGAGATCCTGGTACATAGAAGTTAAATAAATTGAAATGATCTAAGATCATTAATGATAGAGGGGTATTGGCATTATTTTAGATTAATCTAGAACAGTGGTGAGGTATCATAAAAATATTGGAATTTAGCAGATTTGGAAACCCAACCATTCCCCATCTAACACAGGTTGATCATCTCTAACCTAGAAACCCAAAATCTGAAAGGTATTTCCTTTGAGTGTCATGTTGGCATTTAAAAAGTCTTCGGTTTTAGAGCATTTGAGATTTTGGATTTTCAGATTGGGGATGCTCAACCAATAGGTGTATATAATGCAAATATTTAAAATCTGAAATCCGAAACACTTCTGGTCCCAAGCAGTTCAGATAAGAGGTTCTCAGCTGATAACAACATTCATTCCATAATTCTTTCATTCATTAATTGTTTTGCTAGGAACAATAGCCTAATAAGGTCCAGGAATCGAATCTGTGACATAAAAATCCCATAAGATACTTATAAAAAGGTTGAATGATGGCCCCAATTTTTATCCTCCGCTAACTCTCCTCACCTCTTTGGTGGAGAGAGTGACATTGAAAGCCCCAGCTGTGAAATAAGCCAAAGACGCAGATTTAAAGAAATACTCGGATATTCCAATGTAGAGCATAGAGTCGCTGCGTTCTGGGAGCACAAAAGGAATTGGCGAGAAGGGGGGATCAGCGAGGTTTTCTAGTGGGTAGAATACACCCTGTGGGAAAACAGAAAGACCAATGTATCAGTGAAAACTCAAATGTACAGGACTAGGAAGGTGAACACTTTCCATTTAGAATAAGAAAAATTCTAGAAACTCATAGGGATTAAAAAAAAAATGATAAGGCCTTCTGACTCCTTGACCAGTGACTATGTTCCAAAGCTCTGATGGTTCTTGAGCATATTTGGGTGTATCTGTTCACCCCAGAATGTAAACCAGTGAGAAGTTACACTCTTCTCAGACAAAGGAAAGAAGTGCCTTTAGCTGGAGGAGACACTGCTGGTAGTTCCTGAGGTGCCATGTACTGGTGTTAAATCCTTGAGCTTCAAAATCTGTGTCTAAAGAGTACCTGAGGAGTCATAGAAAGACCTGGAAGACTCCAAATGGTTGAAAGCATTTTTATGGCATTTCCAGTGCTGTTCTCATTAGCTATAGGGCATTATTACAAAATGTTGCCTTGAACTGACAACACTGAACTGATCTGAAAGTCTCTGGTGAGTGAAATATAAGCCAATATAAGCTTTGGGGCAAAACTAAACATAAGCACAATGATCATTCTTCCAAGATCAGGGAACACCATTTATATGTGCTTATAGTCCCTGACAGATGTCAGCAGCCACTAACGCGAGAGTTAGAAAGAGAAGTACTCACATGTACCACCCATGTGTTGTGTTACATTACAATAAATGCAGACTACCATACTTGCCTCCTAGCCTCAAACCGACTTCTGGAGGTAAAGGCATCCTGATACTTCTCTTGAAGAAGGCAGAGATATATTGTGCAATCCAAATAACCACTTGCCCATCTATAAAATGTTTAAGAGTCTTTTGAAAAGGTAAAACATGAAGGAGTTGCTTGAAAGAAAATTAAATTATTTGAGGAGCATGTATGTATATTGCCTTTTGTACATAATCTTTGTTCTCTAAATATTGGCTGTTGACAGCCAGGAGGATGACTTTGGTGATGATAAAGTTACCTTCAAATTCAGGTCAAGGTAGTTCTCAGTAATTTCTGGAGAACTGATTAGGGAATAATCCAGCAGCGTGTAGTTGTCAATCTTGGTTAAGACTAAATAACCAACAAAGAAAAAAGAAAATCTACATTCATTAAAAGTATAATATAATATATGAATAATGTCTATCCATAACACTATACTTTTAAATTCTCTGTTTAAAATATCAATTCCCCCTTTTTATAAATAATACATGTTCACTTTTGAAAACCAAGGAAAAGTAGATAACTCAAAAGAAGAAAGTGAACATCCTTCTCAATTATATTACTCTGAGAGAAACATCAGTAGCATTTTGGTGCATACATTCCCCTTCTCAGTGGGAGATAGGTCCCAAGACACCCAGTGGATGCCTGAAACTGTGATAGTATCAAACCCTATATATACAGTAATAAATGTTATGTGAATGTGGTATCTCTCTCTCTTTCTCTGTCTCAAGTATAGATTGAGATATTGTAGTATTTTTGGATCACAGCTATACTGCAGAAAGGAAAAGCACAGATAAGTGGGGACTACCGTATACCTTTTTAGGTGCACACACATACCAACACATACAGTGCAAACAGAAATTCCTTGCCAATATTAAGTAGTATATATTAGGTTGGTATATTGAAAGACTTTTCAGTTTGATGGTATCCATTGCTATGTAGTTGGAACATCATTTTTAAAAAAATTACAATTAGCATGCATTACTGTTTTCACTAGAAATGTTTTGTAAAGAGATAGGATTAAGATGGCTGACAAGAAGCAGCTAAAATGTGTTCCTTCCATGGAGTGAACCAAAATAGAGTTCTTCAGCACAAGAGGAACAAGATAAGCAGCACACCCACAACTCATCATGGAAGCAACAAGATCCACAGAGAAAAATTGATCAGTTTAGGTTGGAACCAGTCAGACTCACTTGATTCATTGCACAAACTATGAGCAGTCTTGGGATATAGCGAGGGAGGTGAGTGAAAGGAATTTAGGAGTTTTGTGGTCCTGCCACAGATTTGGATGGCTCCTTGAGCCTCAGAAGACTCCAGTCTCTTTTGGGAAACTGCCTTACCAACAGCTGGGCTCTGCTGAAACTCATATGGAGCAGTCCAGGCAAAAAAAAAAAAAAAAAAAAAAAAAATGCCCCAAGCAGCTACAGCTGCCATTTTCCAGGAACTTAACCCTTGCTAATGGTTACATTCTAGCCAGCCGAGAAGGGAAGGGAAAGACTTGATGCTTTCATTTGCCACAAGGGCAAATTCTGCTGCAGCAGACAGTTCCTGGCTAGGGAAAGCTCTGTGAGAAAACCTGGGACCTGCTGCACTTCTACAATTTGAATATAGACTGCCTGAGGCTAAGGCAGGAGAGCTGGATGGGACTCATTGCCCTAGCAACCTTTCATGTAGTGAATGCTTTCCTGTAGTATCTGCACAATATAGCAGTATTACCCTAGCACCTGGGAACTCCTTCCCAATCCCCATCAGGGTAGCCAACTGAGCACATAGATGGAGAGCTCAAGTGCTTTCCTCCCATACCTCCCTTAAAGGCTCAAAACACACAGGGAATTTGACTAGTCCCCATAGCCCCACCCATCACTAGGCCAGCTGGGTACTCCCTTGGAACAACACAGGCCAAGCAGAAAGCTCACAGCCTCCATTGCATCAGGCTCTCTTCTGCAAGCACCGTCTCCTGATCAGAGATCAGTCAGCACAGTCCATTACATTTGATATAATACCTCAGCTTTGGGGAAGGTCTGATACCAGACCCTAGTTAACACCACTAGCCAAGCTACCTCAGCCACTCAGGATGCTTTGAGCCTGTGCAAGTACCCAGCACAACACTGCCACAGCTGGAAATTGAGAAACTCCCACACCAAGACTATATATAACCAAGGGAACCCTGTAGTGCCTATGTCAGCTTCCTGCCAACCTAAAATAAGAAGAAATAGTCTACCCAAATGTGAAGAAACCAGCAAAATAATTCTGACAATATGAAAAAACAGAGTTCTCCAACACCACCAAAAGATGATAATAACTCTTTAGCAATGGACCCTAACCAAAATGAAATCTGAAATTCCAGAGATAGAATTCAAAAGATTGATTATAAAATTGCTCAGTGTTATTCAGGAGAAGGTTGAAAAGCAACATAAAGAAATAATAAAAAAAAATTCTCCAAAGAGATGGACACTTAAAACAAACAAACAAACCCACCTAAGCTGAACTTCTGGAAATGAAAGAATCATTTAGGGAAGTAAAAAATGCAGTGGAAAGTTTTAACAGTAGACTAGAGCAACGTTCTCAGAACATGAAGACAAGGCTTTTGTATTAACCCTATCAGACAACAATAAAGAAAAAAGAGAATAGAACAAAGTCTCCAAGAAATGTGAGATTATGCAAAATGTTCAAACCTAAGAATCATAGGTTTTCCTGTGAAAGAAGAGAAAGCAACAGTTTTGGAAAAACTATATGAGGGAATAATTGAAAACTTCCCTGGTTTGTCAGAGATGTAAACATTCAGATATAAGAAGCTCAAAGAACCCCTAGAATATTCATTGCAAAAAGGTCATCCCCAAGGCATGTCATCAGGGTATGCAAAGTTAATGTGAGGAAATAGAACCCCTAGAAAAACTATTTGAGGGAATAATTGAAACCTTCCCTGGTTTGTCAGAGATGTAAACATTCAGATATAAGAAGCTCAAAGAACCCCTAGAATATTCATTGCAAAAAGGTCATCCCCAAGGCAAGTCATCAGGGTATGCAAAGTTAATGTGAGGAAATAGTTCTAAGAGCAGTGAGACAAAAGCATCAAATAACTTACAAAGGCGAATATGTCTAGCAGACTAACAGCAGACTTCTCAGCGAAACTCTACAAGCCAGAAGGAATTAGGGCCCTATGTTTGATTTCCTCAAACAGAATAACAGTCAGTCAAGGAGTTTGTATCCTGCAAAACTACGTTTTATAAATGAAGGAGAAATAATGTTTTACTCAGAAAAGCAAATGCTGAGGGGATTAGTCACCACTAGACCAGCTCTACAAGAAATACTCAAAAGAGTTCTAAACATTGAAACAAATGGTTGAAATACACCAGCAGAAAAATACTGGAAATAACAAAACTCACAGGGCTTATGGAACACCGTAAGAGAGAAAGACAGAGGAAAAAATAAAGGAACCAGGTAACTACCAACATGATGAATGGAGTAGCATCTTATATATCACTGTTAACCCTGGATGTAAATGGTCTTAATGTCCCACTTAAAAGATATAGAATGGCAGAATGGTTAAAATAACACAATCCAATTATCTGCTGCCTTCAAGAGACCAACTTAACACATGAAGACTCCTTTTTTTTTTGAGTTGGAGTCTCACTCTGTTGCCCAGACTGGAGTGCAGTGGCCACTCCCAGCCACCACAGCCTCGACCTGCTGGGCTCCAGTGAGCCTTCCGCCTCAGCCTTCCAAGTAGCTGGAATTACAGGCATGCGCTACCACACCCGGCTGATTTTTTAATTTATTGTAGAGATGAGGTCTCTCCAAGTTGCCCAGGCGGGTCTCGAATCCACAGGCTCAGGCAATCCACTCACCTCGGCCTCCCAAAGCGCGGGATTATAGGCTGAGCCACCGAGCCCGGCTATGAAGACTCCTTATAGATTCAAGGTAAAGGGGTGGAAAAACCATTTCACACAAATAGAAACAAAAAATGAGTAGGAATAGGCATTCTCATGTCAGGTAAAACAGACTTTAACAACAGTGAAAAAAGACAGAGAAGGTCTCTGATCATAAAGGGATGAATCCAGCAATAAGATGTAACAATTTAAAATACTCGTACATAGACACCTAACACCGGAGCTCCCAGCTTTATGAAACAAACTCTACTAGACTTAAGAAATGAGATAGACAACAATACAATAATAGTGGGAAACTTCAACATCTCATTGTCAGAAATAGACATCAATAGATCATCAAGGCAGAAAGTCAACAAAGAAACACTGGAGTTTAAGTGGACCCCAGAGAAAATGGCCCTTACAGATATCTACAGAACATTCCACCCCAAAACTACAGAATATACATTATTCTCATCAGCACATGGAACATTCTCCAAGACAGACGACATGGTAGGTCACAAATCAAGTCTTAGTAAATTCAAAAAAATCAAAATTATGTCAAACACCTTTTCAGATCACAGTGGATTAAAACTAGAAATTAACTCTAAGAAGAACTCTAAAACCAAACAAATACATGAAAATTAAACAATCAGCTCCTGAATGATCTTTGAGTCAACAATGAAATCAGGATGGAAATAAAAAAAATACCTTGAAATAAATGACAATGACACAAATTATCAAAACCTCTGGGACACAGCCTAAGCTGTGCTTACAGGAAAATTTATAGTGCATAAGGCATACATTAAAAAGACTGAAAGATCACATATTGACAACCTAACATCATGCCTCAAGGAACTAAAAAAACATTAACAAACCAAACCCAAAGCTAACAGAAGAAAATTACAAAGAGCAGAGCAGAACTAAATGAAATTGAAACTAAAAAACAAAAACAAAGGATCAAGGAAATAAAATCTGGTTCTTTGAAAAGATAAACTTAATAGACCACTAGCTAAATTAATTAAGAATTGAAAAGAGAAGATTTAAATTAGCTCAGTCAGAAATAAAAATGGAGACATTACAACTGATACCATGGAAATACAAAAGATCATCTGATATTATTATGAACACCTCTATGCAAACAAACTAGACTATCTAGAGGAAATGGATAAATTCTTGGAAACATGTAACCCCCAACCTTGAATCAGGAAGAAAGAGAAATCCTGAACAGACCAATAATGAGAAGCAAGATTGAAACAGTAATTAAGTCTCCCAACAACACCAACAAAAAAGCCCAGGTCCTGATGGACCCACAGGCAAATTCTGCCAGACTTTCAAAGAACTGATATCAGTTTTGCTGAAGTTATTCTATAAGATTGAAGAAAAGGAAATTCTTTCTAACTTATTCTACAAAGCCAGTATCACCCTAATACCAAAGCCAGAAAAAGAAAAATAACAACAAAAGGAATCTACAGACAAATATCCTTGATGAACAGTGATGCAAAAATCCTCAGCAAAATACTAGCAAACTCAATTCAACAGCACATTAAAAAAAAATCCATTATGATCAAGTGGGTTTTATCTCAGGGATGCAAGGATGGTTCAATATACACAAGTCAATAAACATGGCAAATTTTATGACCAAAATCATATGATAATTTCAATAGATGCAAAAAAAGCATTTGATAAAATCCAGCATCTCTTAATGATAAAAGCCCCAGCAAAGTAGGCATAGAGGGAACATTCTTCAAAATAACAAAAGCCATGTACTACAAACCCACAGCCAATGTCATCCTGAATGGAGAAACGTTTAACACATTCCCCCTCAGAACAGGAACAAGGCAAGGATACCCATTTTCACCACTCCTATTTAAAATAGTACTGGAAGTTTTAGCCAGATCAATCAGGCAAGAGAAAGAAATAAAGGGTATCCAAATTGGAAAAGAAGAAATTAAACTATCTCTGTATGCTGATGATATGGTCCTATACTTAAAGAATCCTAAAGACTCCTTCAAAAGACTCCTGGACTTGATACATGAATTTATTAAAGTTTTACAATGAAAACTCAACACACACAAATCACCAGCACTGCTATGTACCAATAGTGACCACATTGAGAATAAAATCAATAACTCAGTTCCATTTATAATAGCAGATAAAAAGTTAAAATACCTAGGAATATATTTTACCAAGGAGGTGAAAGATTTCTATAAGAAGAACTACAAAACCCTGATGAAACAAATTGTAGAGGACACAAACAAATGGGAAAATATTCCATGCTCATGGATTGGAAGAATCAACAGCATTAAAATGACCATATTATCCAAAGTAGCCTACAGATTCAACACAACCCCTATTAAACTACCAATGTCATATTTCACAGAATTAGAAAAATATAATCTTAAAATTCATATGGAGCCAAAAAAAAGAGCCAGAATAGCCAAAGTAATCCTAAGCAAAAAGAACAAAGCTGGAGACATCACATTGCCAGACTTCGAATTAAACTACAAGGCACCAAAACAGCATGGTACTGGTACAAGAGCAGACATGTGGACCAATGGAATATAATAGAGAATTCAGAAATAAACACAAATAACTACAACCAAGTGATCTTCAACAAATTAGACAAAAACACAAGCTAGGGAAAGTACACCTTATTCAACAAATGATGTTGGGAAAGTTAGATAGCTACATGCAGAAAAATGAAACCTGATCCCTATCTCTCACCATATAAAAAAATCAACTCAAGGTGGATTAAAGAACTAAATGCCAGGCCTGAAAGCTTAAAAATCCTAGAAGAAAACCCAGGAAAAAGTCTTCTGGACATTGGCCTAGGCAAAGACTTTTTGGCTAAAACCCCAAAGCAAATGCAACATAAACAAAAATAAATAAGTGGGACTTATTAAACTATAAAGCTTCTGCACAGCAAAATAAATAATCAACAAAGTAAACAGGCAACCTACATAATGGGAGAAGATATTCACAAACTGCACATCTGATAAAGGACTAATATCCAGAATCTACAAAGAACTCAAACAAATCAGCAAGAAAAAAGCAAATGAAACCATAAAAAGTGTCAAATTATGTGAACAGACATCTCCCAAAAGAAGATACTCAAAGGGCCAACAAACATGAAAGAATGCTCAACATCACTCATCATTTGGGAAATGCAAATTAAAACTACAACGAGAGACCACTTTACCCCAGCCAGAATGGTCATTATTAAAAAATTTAAAAAAGCAAAACAATAGATGTTGGTACAGATGCAGTGAAAATAGAATGCTTACACACTGTTGGTGGAAGTGCGAATTAGTATAACCTCTATGAAAATCAGTATGGAGAATTTCTCAAAGAACTAAAAGTAGATCTACCATTGGATCCAGCAATTCCATTACTAGGTATATGCCCAAAAGATCAGAGGTTTTTATATAAAAAGACATCTGCACTCATAGGCTTATTGCAGCAAAATTCACAATTGCGAAGATGTGGAATCAACCTAAATTGATCTGTTGCCCATCAACGGATCAGCAGATAATGAAAATACGGTATATATGCACTATGGAATACTGTTCAGTCATCAGAAAGAATGAAATAATGTCATTTGCAGCAACCTGGATGGAACTGGAGAATATCTTTCTAAGTGAACTAATGCAGGAACAGAAAACCAAACACCACATGCTCTCACTTATAAGTGGAGGCTAAACTCAGGATCTGCAGAGACATAGAGAATGGCATCACAGACACTGTAGACTCAGAAGGGGGAGGCAGGAAAGGGTGAAGGGGTGAAAAATCACCTGTCAGGTGCAGTGTGCACAGGTGGGGGTGGTGGGTGCACTTAAAGCCCAAACTTCTTTGCTGCTATACAATGCATCCATGTAACCAAAAACTATTTATGTCCCTTAAAGTGACTAAAATTTTTAAAAAAGAAATATTTAAAAAAATAGATTGTGAGAAAGAAAATGAAATCCACTAAATTGAAGAAGTCAAAAAAAGTCTCACTAATAGTGCTACTAATTCAAGTAATTTATTTTTTAGAAATGGGGTCTCACTATGTTGCTCAGGCTGGCCTGTAGCTCTTGCCTCAGCCTCCCAAGTAGCTGAGACTACGGTGCCCACCACTGAGCCTAGCTATTATTTCCTGAACAAAGCTGAAGGCAAGGGGACTGGGGGGATAGTGGTAGGTGAAGTTCTGGAAAGCACAGATACCAGTGTCTGAAACAGGTTGTACATGCAGTGATGCTGCACTCAGGTTTCCCACGTGGCTCAGCAAGAGCTGCTTTCCTGACCACCGTCATGTGTTCTATGGCATGAAGACTTCCTCCCTGTTCTAAAGGAAGGGACCTGAATATCACATCTTCTCTTTTATCATGTCATATTTGGTTTATTCCATAGATGAAGATGACAAGCAAGAAGAGATGAAGTGGCTAGCTGAGATAAGGGACCATATTATCCTATGTCACTATCGTTTTAAAAATACTTTCAGGGCCGGGCACAGTGGCTCACGCCTATAATTCCAGCACTTTGGGAGGCTGAGGTGAGAGGATTACTGAGTCCACGGGTTCGAGACCGCCCTGGTCAAATTGGTGAGACCTCATCTCTACAATAAAATAAAAAAATTAGCTGGGCATGGTGGCACATGCCTGTAGTTCCAGCTACTTGGAAGGCTGAGGCAGAAGGATCACCTGAGCCCAGGAGGTCGAGGCTACAGTGGCCATGAGTGTGCCACTGCACTCCAGCCTGGGTGACAGAGTGAGACTTCAACTACAAATAAAACAATAACAACAAAAAAACTCTTTCGGGTTGGGGGGCGGAGCCAGCGACCAGGGAGGATCTAGTCTGTTTTGACTCATGGTAGCCACCCCCTTCTACGAGGTCACACTGAGCCAGTGCCTGGACTTGGGATTGGTCACAGCCTCCTCACCTTCGCACTCATCTCCTGACCATGGACCCCTGCAAAGTTGGTGAGCTTCAGGCCTTCGTGAAAATGTGTAAGCAGGACCTGAGCATTCTGCACACCAAGGAAATGCTTTCTTAGGGAGTGGATGGGGAACATGGGAGGTAAAGTACCATTTGCTACCCAGAAGCAAAATCAGAAGACAGTGTCAAGGAAGTATCAAGATAGTAAGAAGGCAGTGGAAAACATGAAGACAGATGACCCACCAAGTGAGGAAAGTGATCTAGAAATGGATAATGGGGGTGTGATTGAGCCAGGCACTGATGTCCTTCAGGAAATGGAAGATGAAAATGCAAAGATGACAGAGGAGATGATGGATGAGGCCAATGAGAAGAAAGTGGCTGCCACTGAAGCTCTGAATGATGGTGAGCGACAGAAAGCCATGGACTTCTTCACAATGTCATCAAGCTGAGTCTTTGTTTGGCCATGAGAGCCACTGATTTCATCAAATTTCAGAAGTCAAATGCTGCCATCCAAGACTGTGATGGAGACATTGAGGCGAATCCCAATTCAACCCAGCTTTACAAGTGGTTAGGGAAAGTGCACAGACTTCTGTGCCATTGGGAAGAAGCAGTCCAGGACTTGCCCTTGCTTGTAAACTGAATTATGACGAAGATGCTAGTGCAATACTGAAAGAAGTTCAACCTAGGGCCCAGAAAATCGCAGAACATCGGAGAAAGTATGAACGAAAATGTAAAAAGTGAAAGATCAGAGAAAGACTAAAAAGGGTTAAGAAGGCTCTGGAAGAACACCAGAGAGCCCAGAGGGAGGAAGAAGTCAGACAATCAGGAGCTCAGGATGGCTCTTTTCCAGACAGTTTTCCTGGAGGAATGCCTGGAATTGGAGGGGGCATGCTTGGAATGGCAGGAATGTCTGGACTTAAAGAAATTCTTAGTGATCCAGAGGTTCTTGCAGCCATGCAGGATCCAGAAGTTATGGCGGCTCCCTACTCCCTTTAGGTTCTCTTGAGGCACCTGCTCAGTGGCACCCTTTCCTGGCCACACTGTCTAAAAGGGATCCCTCTCCAGCTTGATTTTTCTCTTTGTCACTTAGCACTGTTGTAACACAAATGCTATTTATTTCTCTTGCTGTCTGTTTCCTCCCACTGGTCCCATGAAGGTAGGGATGTCTGTCTCCAGGGCTTACTGCTGCATCCCTGGCACCAGGAACAGTGCCCAACCTATTTCAGGTGCTCAGCACACCATTGGTGAATGAATGGATGATGGAGGGCAAAGAGAGAGACATCCAAAGTATCATGTGAACACAAAGGTGTAAGTTTGTGGGGTGGAGGCTGTCGGTAAGATTTCTTGGAAGAGGCTATGCCTGAGCTGAGTTTTTAACATAAAGAAAAGTAAACATGACAAGGGGATTTGAGGAGTGGAGAGTGGAAGGGATTGAATCCTGCAGGATCTAGTGCAGTGCTGGCACAGAAATGGGTACTCAGTACATATCTGTTAAGGAATGAATGGATGAAGGGGAGAGGAAGCTCTTCCCAGCAGAGAGGATGGCAAGAGCAGAGGCAAGGCGCAAGGGGCAGTGGAATCAGTTTGACTGCTGGGGCAGATAAAGGCTCAAGATGAAGCAGAGAGAGGTAAGTAGGAGCCAGGCATGGTGAGTTTGGGAGTCCATGCTGAGGTGCTTGGGCTTGATGCTGAAAGCAGTCACTGTAAGGGTAAGAACCCAAGAAAAACCTGACCAGGATTCGTGTTAGTTAATCCAAAGGGAATGGATGTAGTACCAAAGCTAGGGTTAGTGCTCGTGAGGGTTTAATTCCTGGACCTGCCTCTTGGCACCCGGAGCTACCCCTCTTGTGGCAGTAAAGTTAGCTATTAGCGCAAGAGTGCATGCCCTATGCACAGGGAGTCCTCCTGCGCACCCTCCTGGAGCTCTAACTTGTGGAGCAGGAAGTGGGAGGGGGAGCTGGAACCATACTGCCTTGAAAAGCAAACACAAGAGCACCAGCATTTAGAGGTGGGAAGAGAATCATCTGGAAGGGACAGTTCTAGGACTCACCTTCCAATGTGCTGAGATTGGCATTTAGCGCTTCAACTTCACCTATGATAGTGGGGCAGAGCTGGCCACAAAGGAATTGAAAAAAAAAGAAAATGCAAGTTATCATGTTGTACCAGAAAACTTCATCGATGAACCTAGACCCTGCCAACAAAGACTTTCTGGTTAGGAGATGTGACTTCTTTGGTCACTGAGACTTCTCCTTACATCAGTGATGCCATAGGCCTCAATAACATATGTGTTATTGAATGCTGACTCAACTTCACAGCAACTGGGACTACACCCAGTCACCCCATCAAAGAGTGAGCCCTTGGCTTTCCTCTCTGTGACATGCTTGGGCATGTGCCCCAGCCATGCTGTTGCTGTCACACCTGAGGAACCTGCTGCTGGAGCTGCTGTGTCTTTCATGACTACTGGGTACCACCCACCTCCCATCTCCTCTGGCCACAGCTCCGTGCCCTGCCTGGAGTGGTTAGGGCTGGAGAACCTGGCTAGATTGAGAGCTCATTAGATCACAGATTTTATTGAGAGATGTATTTTGTTTCCCCCTTTTTGGAATTAGAAAGTTAGTCTTTTGGCCAGGAGCGGTGGTGGCTCATACCTATAATCCTAGCACTTTGGGAGGCCGAGGCAGGAGAATCACTTGAGCCCAGGAGTTCAAGACCAGACTGGGCAACATAGTAAGACCTTGTATCTACAACAACAACAGCAAGATAAAATTAGTCTTCAACCAGACTAATCATTAAGAAGAAGCACAGGTACCAACACTGTGCTTGTTGAGTGCTCGTTGATGTGTTCTGTATTGTGCTTATAGTAGAGGCTCAGTGACCTGAATCCTTTGACAAGTTACTTGTACTCTCTGTCTTCAGTTTCCTCATCTGTAACATGGGAATTGCTGTATCTACCTTATCACATTATTGTGAATAGAAACTGGGGAGTCCACACAAAATTGCCCAGTTCACAGTAAGCATTTGGTGAATGTTAGCTGCTGTTGTTTCAACTCCATTTCATCCTCACTGCAGCCTTGAGAGATAAGTACTACTGTCCTTATTTACAGATGGGAAAACCAAAACTTAGGTTAAGAGTGTTGCTAGGAGCTGGGATCTGAAATCTGACCTGACACAACTAGACAGCTGTGGTCTTGGCATTCTTTCTATCTTCCAGCAGCATAGAGAGAATGCAAAAGCATAGAAGCAAAGCATCTGTGATCTCTAAGCTGTATATAAACTCTAGGCAAACTCAACTATTGGATCCTATGGCATAATTCATTCTGCACTGGCCTCCTGTCAGAGGCCAAAGGACCAGGCCTCATTTCAGACAGAATAACCAAGTCTGGGTTCTCTGAGGGTGACAGTGCACTTTCTCAGGCACTCTTTAATGTGCACATTTGCTGGCACACAGTACCTATCGAGTAAGGAGGGAGGAGGACCGTGATGTTTCAGCGTCCCCAGCCAGTTGTGTCACCCCCTTGGACAAGCTGCTTGATGCTTTTGAGTGTTGATTTCTTCACTGACCTTCGTTAAGCACCTACTGTCTGCTAAGCACTGAACTGAACACTAGAGAGGTGGCAATAGATGTCCTTGTCTCTTCTTTTCTAGAAGAGTCTTCCTTCTTTTCCAGTCTCCTCATCCTCATCCCTGTCTTTTTTCCCCCGAAAAACATGGGTAAAGTGTTCAGGGAAGAGGTGGTCAGAACTGGAAAGATAGTACACAGCCAATTCCATCTTTCGTGCCCTCAAACACTAACTTCTGGGATTGGGATACTTACAGCTTTGGAAGGCATTTTATTTTAGCTCCTGTTTTCTTATTTCTTGCTTCTTTCTTTTCCTGTTTCCTATTTTCTTTTTTCTTCCCCATTTCTTACCTATCCAAATCCTACCCATATTTCAAGCCCAGTTCAAGTTCTGATTCCTCTAAAAAATATCTCCCAGAGCAAATTCAAGCTCTACTTCTTTAATTTTCCCATCTCTCTGAACCTCTTCAGTTTAATCTAATAATCATGTAACTATGTATTAAGTTCAAGAACTCAGTTAGTTATTAGTTCATAAGCCTGAGCTGGTTTTTCTAAATAAGTTTATTCCTCTTTCATATCTCCAGCAGAATCTAATCCAGCGCTGGGTATGCAATAGGTTCATAATACATTCTTGTTGATTATTTGCCCACCCCCATGGTGAGAAACTTGAGGAAGGGGCTATTGTTTTATTTATCTCTGTATCCTCAGCAACCACCACCATGTTTGGCACATAGAAGGGATTTGAGAAACGGTTAAATTGCAAAGGATACTTGCTGTGTGTGAACATATCTTGGATAGTGTCTAGCACACAATAGGCGCTCAATAAAGGTTTATTGCATAGTAATTAAAGAGTGGTAGAACTGTTGCTGATGGCATTGTACTGTGGTTGTCTAACTTCTAGAGGCTTACCATTTCATTTACGTTCTTTAAAATGGGTTTTTCCATGGGCTCAGCAAAAGAATTATACAGGACACTAGGAAAAAAAGAAAAAAGAACTTATCAGGGACCATAATCTGTCAGGTATAAATCTCCCCTAGGTGCTGTCCACAGATCTAGCCCCAGGCTAGTCATTGCCCAACCTGGTGCTCTTGCTCACCTGAGTTCTCCAGAAAAGGAGACGTGGGCGTGGCTCACTTGGGCATAGCAGTCTTGGAGCTTCAGGGTTGGATGACCAAAGTCATTTCGGGTCAGGATAACAATACCGGTAAAGAAGACCCCGGAAAGAAACAGATCAGCTCCTCCTGTGTCTTGGCTGTTTAGAGGAAAAGTGCAAGGTTACCCAAGCCTGGGCAAGGAAAGACTCTAAGCTCCTGGAGGGCAGGGACTTTGTCATGTTCACCTCTGGACTCCTGACACTGACAGCAGGTAGGAGCAGAGTGGATGCCGAATGAATATTTACTGAACAAATTAAGTACTGAATATGTGAGTGTGATAACAGCTTTTGGGATATTGAATAATTTCATCCTGAGTGCTCTGGCCCTGGTAGTGAGGGTGTATTGAGCACCATTCATATACAATGTTTGTTAGGGAAGAGAGCAGCAGGGGCAAAGTTGGCAGGGGCATAGATGACAAAGTGGCACTTAGATATATTCGGTGAGCTCCTTGAGGGAGTAGACCATGTTCACCTCCATGTCCCCAGGACTCAGCACATGGCCTGACACAGAATAAGTACTCAATATATGGTTGATGAGCCACTGTATACATAAATGAATACATGAATCAACATTGTTTATGGGAGAACATGCCCTGTCCCTAAATCTACAAGACTGAAGTTATTGAGATGGGGCTAAATAGTATACAGCAGGCACTCAATAAATGCCTGTTGAGTGACCATGTGTTATTATGGAGCATTGACAAGGTAGACCTAAACATCACACCCAGGACAGTGACTTGCACATGCTAGGTAGATAAATATACTTTGAATTTGACCCCTTTCTTCTACATAAGAGTGCAAAGGCCTTTTGGTTGGGGGAGAATTGGGATCAAGTTGACTACCACCCTCCAAACCCTGTGTAAGGCTGCCCATCAGTTGCCCCTGCAGACGAGGAAGTGCATTGAATGACTAGCTCAAGATTGTGATTTGTTGGTAGATCTAAACTGGTGAGCACATGTCTGTTTCTCCTACCGCTAGGGACTCTCAGTTCTTAGGAAATCGTACATGACATCTGATCAGTTGCTCTGCCTTTAAGGAAGGTTATTTTTCAGTCCCCTTTCCCCAGGCAGGGATTTCCTTATTTAAATCTCACCTGGAAAAAATATGCTTTTGAGAAAGATTCTTAATACTGAGGGAAAGAAGCCTAATGTCAACAACATCAGCACATTTCCCACTTCCCATTTTTGCTCCACTTCCCCGTCCCCCACACCCCACCCCGGAACAGCAGCCGACATTTCAGTAGAATACTCACAAAAGTGGAGACTTGATTTTCCAGTCTGTGCTGATGTTGGCAGTGCCATGATTGGTCAGTACTTTGATTCCAACCCCGGGCACAAAGGCTAGTGAGGTATTTGGAAACGAAAAGGCATTGATTTTTATGCTGTAAAAGAAGAAACAGAAGAGTTAGGGCAACCCTTCTGGCATATCACTTAAGTAAAATCATAAGCAGTTGTAGAACTGTTGTTGCCAAGGCAACTGTGAATTCCCACAGAGAAAGGAAACTCCCATCTGCAGTGTGGTCTCTGGGCACATTTTTTTTTTTTTTTTGGTCCTTTGATATTTATATTGAGTTTTCCAACGAGAGACAGTGCTTGAGAAACTGAGCAATTATTGTTCTTACTGGGAGAGTTGTAGCTAGATATTGCAGAAAATTAGAATTTAAAATCAAGTATGGTATACAGTTATATAATAGCAACTTGAAAACAATGATTAGAGCTACAGTCTAATGACAGGTGTACCATAGTTTTTATCCTGAAACATAATTTTTATCTCTTCTGTAATCCTCATGTCTACCAAAGATAACCAGAGTAAGACTAATTAGATTGCAAAATAAGTTTACTCTTATCAAACTTGGTTTGATTCTTTGTTAGTGCAGCAAGAATTGTGATTAGCCACATAGACTCCTTTTAAGTTTGCTTTACTGGAATTAAAAAAAATTTTATTTTAAAAATGTGGGGTATATTTCGGATTTAGGTATACAAGAGGTCATTGTACAGGTAAAGTTTGGGCCTCCTTTTGGTCCCCAGTTCACCTGGTTTGATATCAGATATGCTTATTGATGTTATGTGCCCCCCTTCCCTCCCCTGGCAGTTATGTGTCCTGCTACTGCCAATCCCTTTCTCATTGTATTATGGTAAATGTTCAGGATTCACTTGTGAGTGAGAACATGTGGTACTCAGTTCTTTGTTTCTGTGATAGATCACTGAATATGATAGACTCTAAATCCATCCAAGTTGCTGTGAAGTCCATAATTTTGTCCTTTATGGCTGTGTAATATCCCATCATGTATATGTACCACATTTAAAAAAATAGCCGGGCTCAGTGGCTCAGCCTGTAATCCCACGCCTTTGGGAGGCTGAGGTGAGTGGATTGCCTGAGCCCGCGGGTTCGAGACCTGCGTGGGCAACTTGGCATGACCTCATCTCTGCAATAAATAAAAAATGAGCCGGGCATGGTAGCACACGCCTGTAATTCCGGCTACTCGGAAGGCTGAGGCAGAAGGATCGCCAGAGCCCAGTGGGTCGAGGCTGCGGTGGCCGGGAGTGGCCACTGCACTCCAGTCTGGGCGACAGAGTGAAACTCCAACTCAAAAAAAAAAAAAAAAATACAGTCCAGTTTTGATGGGCAGCATGGTTGGTTCCATGTTTTTGCTATTGTGAATAGTGCTGCAATAAACATGCGTGTGCAGGTATCGTTTTTGTAGGGTGATTTAATTTCCTCCAGGTATATTCCCAGAAGGGGAATTGCTGAGTTGTATGGAAGGTCAATTTCTAGTTCTTTTAGGAATCACCACACTGTTTTCCGTAGAGGTTGAACTAGTTTGCATTCCCATCAACAGTGTAGAAGTGTTCCCTTTTCTCTACATCCTTGCTAGCATCTACTGTTTTTTGTTTGATTAATGATGGCCATTCTTACTGAAGTTAGGTGGTATCTCAATGTGATTTTGATTTGCATTTCTCTGATGATTCAATAACAGTCACTGGGGAGAGGAGAACTTATTCAGTAAATGGTGCTGGGAAAACTGGCTGACCAAGTGCAGAAGAAGGAAATGGGACCCCTACCTATCACCATACACAAAAATCAACTCCAAATGGATCAAAGACCTAAATGTAAAACCTTGAATGTTAAGAATCTTAGAAAATGCAGGAGACACCCTTACAGAAATCAGAATAGGCAACCAATTCCTCATCAAAAGCCCAAAAGCCCATACCATAAGAGATAAGATTGACAAGTGGGACCTCATCAAACTGAAAAGCTTCTGCAAAGCCAAAGAAACCATCAAGAGAGCGGGGAGACAGCCCACAGAATGGAAAAAAATATTTGCCAACTTCATATCTGATAAAGGCCTAATATCCAGAATCTACAAGAAACTCAAACATGCCGAAAAGAAAAAAACAAACAGCCCCATTGAAAAGTGGGCAAAAGGCATGAATAGACACTTCACATGAAAATAAGACATACAAGCGCCAACAGACATATTAACTATCTCTTAATTCCACTCAAATTCTTAGCAAGAAGTCCCTTGTATCTAGTTGAGAGGGGAGGTGAACAAGCTTATATTTGTAAATAATCAAATAATCTACCCTTTTAGTTTATTTAGAGACAAAAACAGGTACAACATTGCTATTATTATTTTTTCTTCAGCAGTTTCGGTGTTTCTTAAAGTGTGTGATGTTAGTATTTTAGATGGAACAGCTACTTTTGTAGAGGACTGTCGTACACATTGCAGGACATTTGGCACATATGCCAGAAGTGTCCCTCCCACCTATCACTGGGACAACCAGAAACATGCCTTCTTCTTGTTTCCAAATGCTCTCTATGCGGACATTATTTTCACTGGTTGAGAAGATTTTTATAGAGTCAACTAGGATTTCCCTAGGATTCTCTAGGCTGTCAAACAGGTAACTAGGAAGCAGGGGGTTGCATGTAATCTCCATAGGTAGATGGCCACATGCATTATGATAAATTATTACAAACATTCATTGAGTGATTACTATCTGTCAGGGTCCATAGTAAGCACTTTACATACATTAGCTTATTTTAACCCTCATGGTAATCCCATGAGGTAGTTGCTGTTTTTCACAATCTCCATTTCAGAGATGAGAAGATAAGAAAGGTGGCTGAAGTCATATAAGCAGTAGAACTAGACCTGGAACCCTTCTCAGTCTGGCTTCAGACTGTGCTCTTAACCACGAGGCTATGCCACCTCACGTATTGTGCAAAGAGCACTGGATTTGCAGCCAAGTTTAATACTAGCTGTGCAACCTTGGGCAGGGCACTTAATCTCTTCCAGGAAATCACTCAAAAGAAGTGCTACTCACAGGTAGCCATAATGAGTTCATCTATGTGTAATTGCCACACAGGAGAAAGGCATTGTTACAAACTAAGATTAGGAAAATAGTAAAACATAAATATGACAGCTGATAAGAAACAATTATTTGCCATTTCCTTGTCTATGCACCCTTTTCTACCTATTCTCTGTCACACCATCCTGAGTCCTACTGTGGGAGGATAATGGCAGAGATTCATTTAATGTCTTAGAAATATTACCATTTCGATACATGTAGGTCTAACAAATTCTTTATAACTACTGCAGAGCATTCCAAGCTGTGGATGTACCTATTAAAAAAAATCATTCCTTTGTTGGTGGTCATCTGGGTTGTTTCCAGTACTTCTGTATTATAAACCAGGGGTCTCCAATCCCCAGGCCATGGACTGGTACCACTCAAATTTTGGTACCAGTCCATGGCCTGTTAGGAACGGGACCGCACAGCAGGAGGTGGGTGGCAGGGAAGCAAGTGGAGCTTCATCTGTACTTGCAGCTGCTTCCCACTGCTTGCATTACCACCTGAACTCCAAATTCTGTCAGATCAGTGGTGGCATTAGATTCTCATAGGAGCGTGAACCCTATTGTGAACTGTACATGTGAGGGACCTAGGTTGCACGTTCCTTATGAGAATCTAATGCCTGATGATCTGAGGTGGAGCCGAGGAGGTGATGTTAGCATTGGGGAGTGGCTGCAAATACAGATTAACATTAACAGTAAGGTTTGACTGCACATCCCACCTGTCCCACTCCTGGTCCATGGACAAATTGTCTTCCACGAAACCAGTTCCTGATGCCAAAAAGTTTGGGGACTGCTGTTATAAACAATGTCACAGTGAATATCTCATACATACTACTTTTGTGTATACGTTTCTCTAGGAAGGATGTTGAGAAGTGGGATTAAGTCAAAGGACATGTATGTGTGCATATATTTATAAACCACCTTCTAAAAATAGCATCTTCCAATAGAAATATAATGTGAGACATATATATGTAGTCATGTGCTACATAATGACATTTTGGTCAACAGTGAATGGCATGCCCAATGGTAGTCTATAAGATTATAATATTGTATTTTTACTCTTCCTTTTCTGTTTAGATATATTTAGATTCACAAATACTTCCCATTCTGTTACAACTGCCTGCAGTATTCAGTAAAGTCACATGCTGTTCAGGTTTGTAGTCAAGGAGCAGTAGGCTATACCAGATAGCCTAGGGTGTCGTAGGTTAGACCACCTAGATGTATGTAAATGCACTCTAAGATGTTCACACAATAATGAAATCATCTAAGAGTGCACTTCTCAGAACATCTCCCCATTGTGAAGCAATGCATGGCTGTAATTTAAAATTTTCTAATAATCACATTTAAAAAAGGGAAAACAGAGGTGAAATTCACTTTCATAATATTTTTACTTAAAACAATATATCCAAAATATTATCATATCAACATGTAACCAATATGAAAATTCTTAATGAGGTTTTTTTTTTTCATGTTTTCAAAATATGGTATGTATTTTACACTAATGATATACCTCAGTTTGAACACTGGGTTTCATCAGAAATACCTGACCTGTACCAGTTGAGCATCCCAAATCCAAAACGTTTTGAGTTTTGACATAGTGTTTCAAGGAAATGCTACTTAGAGCATTTCCAATTTCAGATTAGAAAAGTAAATATATTGCAAATATTCCAAAATCCTAAATACATCTGGTCCCAAGCATTTTGGACAAAAGATACTTAATCCACATTTAGATTTGATGAAATTTTCAGCAGAAAAGGTAAATTTACAAAATTGTTCCAAACACACTTGAAAGTTTTTCCATAATCGAACTATCAGTTTTAAAATTAAAATTAGTCAAAATTGAATAAATAAAAAATACAGTTCTTCAGTTGCACTAGTCATATTTCAAGTGCTCAGTAGCCACATGTGACTATTGGCTACTATTGGGACAGCATGGGTTTAAAACTATTGTATCATTTCATCTACTCCCACCAGCAATGCACAAGAATACCTGTTTCTCCTCATCTTCACCTGCACATGATATTTCATGATTCTCTCTACAATTTTCTGTTGTAGCATTATCATTGTAATTAAATAATTAGTTTTGTAAATATATATTTAATGTCCATCTCCTGCACTGTACATTAAGGGCAGGTATGTTGTTCACTATAATAGCCTCTATATCTAGAACAAAGCCTGGTAAGCAGTAGGTGCTCAATAAATACTTGTTGAATGACTGACTTTACATAGAGTAGGGAATAATCCAGGAACCTTCACTACATAACTATCTCTCTTCCTCCTCCCAAAAACCTTTTGGTTTTATAGAATATTATCATTGACAGCAGGGAAATTATTACTCCAAGGAACTGGAGTAGTGGGGAATTATCACCGGGTGGTTGAAGGGTTGGCCAAATTGTGAATCACAGTCCAAGAGAATTCCCTATAACAGCCTAACTCTCCTTTAGTCTTTAAGACTGAGCTCAAAATGGACAAAGGCATCCTCTTCCTATACTGCTGTTGGGGCTCTTGTTGAAGACTCTGACAAAGGTTGTCAGTTGTTGCCTAAACATCTACTTCCTCTTCTTTCCTAAACATCCCTAAATTTGTTGGAGATGACAAGGTTGTCTAGAAAGCCAGTCTTCCAGAATCCTTTGCTAATAAATGTGGCCATATGACTAAATTCTGACAATTGTTTGTTTGTTTGTTTGAGTCAGAGTCTTACTCTGTTGCCCAGGCTGAAACGCAGTGGCACGATTATGGCACATGGCAGCCTCAACCTTCTGGGCTTATGCAATCCTTCTTCCCCAGCCTCTCAAGTAGCTGGGACTACAGGTATGTGCATCCACATCCAGTTTATTTTTGGAGTTTTTGTAGAGACAAGTCTCATTATGTTGCTCGGGCTGGTCTCGAACTTCTGAGCTCGAACTTCTGGGAAATTTCCATTCAGCTTGGCCTCCCAAAGTGCTGGGATTATAGGCGTGAGCCACCATACCTGGCCAGTTATGGCAATTGTTATATAGGCAGAAGTTACTAGAGGAGAGCTTCAGAAAAAACTCATTAAAAGCAGAGACTGGCTTAGCTTCTAAGAGCTCTTTTATCTTGCCTTTTCCTCCTTCCAGCTGTCTGGAACATGGATTTGATGACCATAACTGGAGTGGCCATATTGGGTCATAAGGCAAACTGGGTCAGAAACCACAGCTAAGAATGGTGAAGCAGAAGAAAAGGAGACTGGATTCTGATGAAATTATGGGGCTTCCATGGGGTTCCTCCACTGTTTCCTCTGAGCTTCTTATGTGGGAGACAAATGCTCTTCTCTTGTACTTACTTTGAAAAATTATAGTTCACGTAATCCACCTTTAGAAATTCAAGAGATTCAGAACCATTTAAGTCTGGGATCTTCTTTTCCTTTACCATTTGCTCAATCATCTCCATCCCAGCTTGAACACCTGTAAGGGGAAACAAGGAAGTATCTGTTGATAACAGCAAAGATGATAATTATGGAATATCATTAATTACACAAATGCCATTTATGGAATAAGCTGTCCTCTTAGATACTTAGAAAACAGCAATCTTACAAAGTGGGAATTATTGTCCCTGCTTTACAGATGAAAACACTAGTCCTCAGAGAGGCTAAGGAAATTGCCCAAGACCACAGAGCTAACATGAGAAACTTTCATTACGTAGGGCTCAAGAATTTTATCACAGGACTAAAGATTTTATCACAGGACGTTGTAAGGAAAAGTACAAAGTAGTCTTCCAAGTATACTACTATTATTATCATGCACATTTTACAGATAAGGAAATTAAGGCTTGGAGAGTCAATCCTTGCCCAACTCATACAGCCAAGACCTGGGGAGCCAGCACAGTAGTCAAATTCAGTCACTTTGGCTCCAGAATCTGTGTCCTATGGCCAGCTTCAGAAAGTTATTCCACATTCTTCATTTCTTTCAGATTCTTTGAGCTCAATAATTTCTGGTCCGAAGTCCATGGGTTGGTTATAGGGAACTTTTTTTTTCTTTTTTTGAGTAAGAGCCTCAGTCTGTCGCCCAGGTTGGAATGCAGTGGCACGACCACAGCTTACTGCACCCTTAACCTCCTGGGCTCAGGAGATCCTTCCACCAGATTGCTGTTTTCTAAGTATCTAAGAGCACATCTTATTCCTGAGTAGCTGGGACTACACCACCACTCCTGGGGAATTTTTGACTTTTTTTTTTTTAAGACCAGCCTGTGTTGCCCAGGCTGGTCTTAAACTCCTGGGCTCAAGCAATCTTCCTACCTCAGCCTCTCAAAATTCCAGGATTACAGATGTGAGCCACTGCAGCCAGGCATCATCTCAATTTTAATTAATATCTCACAGGAGCTACTAATAACAGGGGCCTCAGATCTCTTTCTGGAAAATGTGAGGGCATAAATCATTGATGAAATAAATAAAATAATAGCTAATGTATATTGAGTGCAGGACCATACACACTCCACATACATTCTCTCCCTGGATTCTCACAGCAACCCAATAACAGAGGTGTCATTATCTCTATTTCACATAGGAGGCAGCTGAGGCTCAGAGAGGTTCAGTAACTTGCCCAAGAATTCACAACTAGTCAATAGCATTATCCAGTCTTGGAGGAATGGAGAGCAGAAGAAGGTAGGTTTCAAGATTTAGCAAAACAGACCTGAGTTTATATCTTGCCTCAGACCCTTACTGGGGTGTGACTTGGGAAATTTCAGATTCCACCTCTGTAAAATGACAGCAGCTTCTTCATAGCGTTGTAGTTGGTATTAAACTAACATACAGTACAGAATGTACATTCAAAGAGCCTGGTCATGGGAGATGCTTAAGAAATGATTCTGACTTCAAAGCCTGACTTTTTCCAACAGCCGATGGTGTATTGCCATAGACAGTCCTATTTGATCCTCACAGCACAATACAGGTAGGTAGGCACCATTTGCATCACCCCATTTTCCACATAAAAAAACTATTTTCTCAAGATCACGTATCAAGGAAAGGAACAGAACTGACATTCACATCCATGTGGATGGACTTCAGATCTGTCCTTTTATGGCTCTTCTCTGGAAGGTGAAAGAAAACTGTTTGTACAACTTTAGTATTGTTACAAGGTATCTATTTCTGATATGCTTTTCTATGCACGTCAGCACATCAGTATAGTAACAAGATGAAACACACAAACGTGCACACATATTTCTGTTATGTGTGTCTACCCGCATCATGGTTCATATAACAATTGTGCAACATGGACCAATTTTAGATCCCATGTGCCAGATGAGGTACTAGGGGAAAGACAAGGAGTTGCCCCAGATCAGTCCTTCCTCTCTCCCTACCTCCCTCATTTACTTCCTTTCTGGTATAGCAGGAGAAGCATTTCTTGGCTAGGCTTAGTTAGGTATTTCTTGGTTGGTCTAGCTTAGTTAGGTATTTCTTGGTTGGGCTGACTGCTTCAGCTAAAGAGGACCAGAAAAGATCTGGAAATCTATGTTCAGCTAATCTCAAGAAAAAATTTTCCTGGAGAAAAATGGGTCCAGAGACTACGATTTTTGTAGTTTCTTTCCTCTCCACAGTCTGCTTCTATCCAAACTCAGCTCAAGGACATCACGTCCCAACACTTTTCTCTCCTGGTGTTTATAGACACCTTCTAAAGGAGTGATTTCTAACTTTTCAGTGTCCCAGACATCTACTAAATAGTATGGAGCTTCTCTCAAGAAAAGTGCACAATCATTCACATTACATTTTGCACACAATTTCAGAGGATTCCAAGTCCCTTTGAAGACAAAGCCCTTTCTAAAGCTCTAAGGTGTTACATTTACTCTAAAATCTCCTTTCCTCTATCCTATAAATTCATTCTTATTTTGAACCCCAAGATATTAATTGTATATATGTATGGAAGGAGAGAGAGTGAGAATCTGTGGCTGTGTTTGGCTATGCCTCCCATCAAGGTGACTATTTTTTAGGTGACACTTCCAGCTATCTTAGCAACCTCTGCATAAGGAACTGGGTCACACCGTAGTAGAGCTTGTCTCCATTATGTGACAGCTTGAGTTATGAGCTGCTGGGTCTGGGTCATAGATCCCACCTAGGGGACCTGCAGCCTGGCTTCTGAAAGCATCCAACTCACCATAGTCCAGTGCTCGCTGAGTAACCCTGGCCTTGATTCCAGGGTAAATGGTCTGAGAGGACAAGATGTAGAGATTCCACAGGAGGAGACATCCCCAGAGGACTGGAGTCATCTTTGTATACATCTGCAATTAACCAACATTTATGATTTCCTTATTTTAACTTTCTCATTAGTCAATTCCATCCAACATTTCTAGGTTTTCCTGTGTTCATTTCTCACTTCCAGAACGAATTCCATTCCCCTTTCCCTCCCTCCCTCCACACATGCACCCACCCACCCATCCATCCACTCGGTAATCATTTACTGAACACATCAGAGTGTGTTCTAGGTGCTGAGGGTGTAGAAGTGACCTACATGTAGCCTCTACTTCTCACAGACTAGTGGATGACACACACACACACACACACACACACACACACACACACACACACCCCACAATGTAATACAATACAATGCAATTACAATACAATGCAATACACTACAAAAGCCTTGCAATAAATTCGGTGATTGATACTTGTCCTGGGGAGGATGTGAAGTTGGGGATTCTTGACAGTTTTAGAACAAACGATCAATAGTTTAAAAAGAGGGCCTTAGTGGCTTTTAGTGACAGATGTGTGAGGCAATCACCAATCTGCTTAAAGACCTTCATGACACTTTTTCGTCTATGGGACGGGGTTTAAGCTCTAAGATTGGCAGTCAAGATTTTGGTCAGCCAGGCTCGGTGGCTCAGCCTGTAATCCAGCGCTTTGGGAGGCTGAGGTGAGTGGAATGCCTAAGACCGCGGGTTCAAGACCTGCCTGGGCAACTTGGTGAGACCTCATCTCTACAATAAATAAAAAATTAGCTGGGCATGG